>NC_091468.1:66987135-67287135 GCF_027789765.1 Dendropsophus ebraccatus | reverse complement strand
CTTATTACACTGAGATGATTTCCCTGTGTACAGTCTATTCATGGTGTATACATCAGCACTAGTGTAATCACATTACAGCGTATATATGTGTGTGTATGTCAGTGGCGTATCTGTATATACGTTAATGGTGCCTCTGTGTGTGTATATATGTGCGTCATTGTCTGTGTTTGGCGGGGGGGGGGGGGGGGGGCGTACAGGATTCATGGTGCTGATCCCTGGGGAACCCCAACAGAGAGATGTAAGGGAGAAGAAGTAGAGCCCGAGAAGGATACACTGAAGGAGCGGTCAGAGAGGTAGGAAGAAAACCAAGAGAGAACAGAGTCCTTAAGACCAATACTAATACTAATACTAACACACACCATGATGCTCAGCACTTACTGTAATTGTTTGTTTCTGACAGACAAAAATCTTGCTTTGTGACCATGTTGTGTGTTGGTGTTACTATTGTCAAAGGGGTATTCCACTCAAACATAACTTTGATATGTTTCTGCCCATGGTGAGACTAACAATTCTTTCCATACTTTGTTTTATATATTCAGTCTCCTTCCCCCAGTTCTCAGCTGCTGCTTTCTGCTGAAGACACAAAAATCTGTGTGTGAGCTTTTCATTCTGTCTCCTCCCCCCTCCCTTCTGAGACGGCTCATGTAAACAAGTTCCTGGCATGCTTTATCTGCAACATCTTTATCTGCAGGCCGTCGCCTTTGGAATGCTCCTGCTTGCTTTATGTCTCCTTCCTGACTGGTGATTGTATCCACAATAAATGACCTTGCATGACTTGGTGAGTGTCATCCGATTCTTCATCCTACTTCACGATATTTATCTGCAACGTTGTAGCTTCTTTGTAATGCTGGGAAGGTTAATCCGAGGTCAAGTTGCTGATGAACACACTGTGATTAACCCCTCCAGCATTACAAACAAGCTACAATGTTGAAGATAAAGGCTGTCAGGGTCTTGTTTACATCAGCCGTCTCAGAAGGGAGAGGGGAGGAGGGGAGACAGAGAGAAAAGCTCACACAGAGATTTTTGTGTCTTCAGCAGAAAGCAGCAGCTGAGAACTGGGAGAAGGAGACTGAATAGATAATAACAAGTATTGAATGAATTGTTAGTCTCACAATGGGAAGCAATATACTAAAAGTTATGTTTCAGTGGAATACCCCTTTAATTGTAGATCAATATACATATTAAAAAAGGTCTTTAGGTTATAATACTTGATCAGCCAATCCTTGGCTGAGGTGGGACAAGTCAGAGGAAGTCTGGTGCAGTGGGGACCGGGAGTCATTGGAACAGCAGTGGTGGGACAACAGAACTAAACTTATATCATATATCATCGAGCTCTGGTAAAGTGAAATCTGGGCAACAAAGAAAATTATAGTAAACAACAGCTTAAAAACTGAACCCTCACAACGTAACTCAATGTCTTCCAGGTCCTTCATAATAAAAGATAAGATGTACTCAGTTATTTAAGAGAAAATTGTTCACTATACCCTGCTGTCCTGCAGGAAGTGGTGTATTCTCTCCAGTCTGACACAGTGCTCTCTGCTGCCACCTCTGTCCATGTCAGGAACTGTCCAGAGCAGCAGCAAATTCCCATAGAAAACCTCTCCTGCTCTCCAGACTGGAGAGAATACACCACTTCCTGCAGGACATACAGCAGCTGATAAGTACTGGAAGACTTGATATTTTTTATAGAAGTAAATTACACATTTCTAGCACTTTCTGGCACCAGCTGATTTGAAAGAAAACCATGTTTGGTGAACAACCCCTGTAATATTTCAACTAATTTAAAAATGTATAAAATGCCTGACAATGTCTCTTATGGTGGGCGGGATTTTGTTTCATGCTCTACTACAGGCAAACATGGGCTAGCTTTGAAGTACTAAAGAGTAATGAGAAATATGTCCCTGTGTGCACACATGACATCAATGTTTAATGACATGAACATCCATGTATCAAACATTATTTAACATCCTCAGATCCTTTAAATTATGCAAAAAGAGCGGGATTTATTAATATATTTCTATAGGTTAGCCTCTAAAAAATCTGAGAAGTCGGGTAGCAATGTTTCCCAGATGCAAAAGCTATATTATTATTATTATTATTATTATTATTATTATTATTATTATCATTATCCTGAAAACAAAAAATAAAAACATGATTTAATATTATTGAAATCAGCTTTTCCACCTTAGGTTATGTTCACACATCAGGTCTGATAAGGATTTAATAAGAGTTTATTAGCGACAGTTTGCAGCGATTGATAAAATTGTGGCAAAAATAGCGCTATATGAGCTCGATTTCGGTTGGTACAATAAGCCTTTTTTTGTGAAAAACTCTAAAATTTAAAACAAATTGTATTTCTCTAAGTTTGAAATTCTCTGCTTGCAGCAAAGATAGTAAAGCAACACAATGGAGGTAATATTTCATGTTTACAATGTCTATTTTTTTGGTAAAGGTTCTTTTACCTTTTAGGTAAATTTTACAGGGCTTAGCAGCAAATTTTTCAAATTTCACGTACAGTAACAGAGGCGAATATCAAGTATAGGGACAGGAGTTATGATCAGGTGCACCAGGTGCGATGATCAGGTGCAGGAACAGGAGACAGGGATGATCAGGGTGATTATAGGTACAGTAAAGGGGACAGGGGAGACTCTCAGGTACAGCAACAGAGGACAGGGGAGACTCTCAGGTACAGCAACAGAGAACAGGGGAGACTCTCAGGTACAGCAACAGAGGACAGGGGAGACTTTCAGGTACAGCAACAGAGGACAGGGGGGACTTCCAGGTACAGCAACAGAGAACAGGGGAGGCTCTCAGGTACAGCAACAGAGGACAGGGGAGACTCTCAGGTACAGCAACAGAGGACAGGGGAGACTCTCAGGTACAGCAACAGAGGACAGGGGAGACTTTCAGGTACAGCAACAGAGGACAGGGGGGACTTCCAGGTACAGCAACAGAGGACAGGGGAGACTATCAGGTACAGCAACAGAGGACAGGGGAGACTATCAGGTACAGCAACAGAGGACAGGGGAGACTATCAGGTACAGCAACAGAGGACAGAGGAGACTTTCAGGTACAGCAACAGGAGGCAGGCATGACAATCAGGTATAGCAGCAGGGGATAGGCTTGATGATTAGATATAGTGACAAGTGATTGGCATCAAAGTTAGTTCCATATAGGATAACGGATGCTGGATCATTGGGCTCCATTACTGTTTTTAAAGCCAATGCCCATTAGAAAATCCAATCCTGCATTAATGAGCTAAACAGAATCTACTGTTTTATAATGGGGTCCATAAGGCCTCTGCCATGGGAAGATTAGCGCTGCATGCAGATCTTACCTTGCCGGGTTAGTAGTGTAGGAGTCACTCTGCTATTCCCTACTGTTGTCCGTGCTCAGGAGTATGGGCAGCATCCGAGTATAGTAGAGCCGTATTAGCGCTGTACTTATGAGGCACAACCCCTACATGTATGGACACCCAAGGTAACAATAGATTAAAGATTCCATTTAATAACACCTTCGACGATTCCCCTGGTAATATTTTTTTCACAGTGTTAAATTTTATCATAAACCTCACAATGTCTTACAAAGAATGGAGTGAATGAATTTGATCCATTGACCGATATCACATTCAATTTATGAACCTTGACACAAACGCTCTTTGACTCACACGTCCCCAGACTATGTATATTGCGATATAATGTATTTGAATAAACAGGAGAGAAGGTTGTGTTTGTCCTTTGAGTCGTCCTGATTGGGATGAATAACTGTTATCATTCAGTTTAGGTTTCTTTGTAGCCTATATTGTAGATAGCAGGAAGTTAAATAGTGATATTTCTACAGATACATTGTAGCACTTTCCAGCTATTTCATCATATCTGTTAGGATAGGGACAGGATGACGCGAGGACAGGTGAGCCCTGAAGCTGGCACCCGCCCCGCTGTCCCTGCCTACTCGCCTCAGAAGCCCTAACTGGCAACGGACAACTGGACGGCAAAACCCTGTACTCAACTAGGTGCAACACAGAACAAAACAAGACAAACACACACAATAAGGCAATGTCAGAGGTCCGGGTCAATAACACAGTGCAGTGCAGTACAAAATGGAATCCAAGAGGGTAGTTGAACAGTAAAGAGCCAAAAGTCAGATAACTAGAAAACCAATGCAGGAAATAATGCTAGTAAAGATACACTAGTAAACTAGGCACTATCACAGGCAAGGACTGACAGAGTAGAATCTGGAGTCATAGTCCCAAAAGTGACTGGGGCTGAGGCTCCAGGTCCAGCCCAGGTGCTGACAACACATTGAAAATTCTGGACTGTGATTCTGGGTTTTCTGCTGCCTGAGGCTAACCTGAAATGGTGCCCCCCTCCCCCCCGAGTGCCCATTACAATGCCCGCCCACAGCCGTTCTAACACTTCAGCTACCCGACCCGCCTGCGACTAGCCGTGGTGCATGCACGCACCCAATCAGCGGCTGAGGGGTGTTATCACGGACTGAGCCTGGGGGTAAGTATGGACGGCGATGAGCGTGGGCAGCGGGACGGGGTAATAGAGGTGAGCGGCTGCCCAGGGACTGAGAGGGGTCCCTCTTAACTAAAATGACAGCAGCAAGGAGGATTACGCCATACAGCCTGAGGAAGACCCTCCGGTTTCAACACACTGACACTGCTAGATAGCTGTTAGATCAGGGAGAGACACCTGGTACCTTTCATATATCTGTCTGTGCTTCTAGAACATAGAAAAATGTTTTTATTATATAGTTAGTAGAGTCAAAGATATTGATATACTTTTACTTACATGATATATGTACGTAACTACAATATTAGAGCAGAAGGTCACGTTTCTTGAGATAGTGGTGTGTAATGAAGGTGACACCTGTGTTTGGGTGGTAGACAAGTTCATACTCGTGGATTTAAAAAAAAAAAAAAAAAAGATGCCATTCTGCATTGTCCTCCCATAGGAGCAAAATAACAAAACAATAGACGTGCCGGACCCCCTGCATGCTGGTCATAGACTTTGATGGGGTCTGTCAGGTGTCTGTCCAGCATTTTACCAGCCACACCAGTACAGCATGAGGCACTGTATAGTAAGAATCTGCCCCAAATCAATGGAATGAGCACAGATGTGATCGGAGTGCCTTAGTGACGTTGTATTCTCAGGCTGAACACTAGATGGCGACACATTATAGTATTTTTATATTGTAACATTTATTGTTGCTAGGCAAAAATGCTGATACTCCTAAGATGCTGATTTCTATTCTAATGCTTCTTATAACAAGGTATAAATTTATTCAGCGTCTCGGCAGGCTGCTTAGGTGAGACTTTTTGTAGGAGTCACCTAGTGAAGCTGTAAGTGGTGTTAAGTTTCATCTCTTCTCACCGACAATGTGTTGGTGAATCAGACACTCAGCATTTATTGGCTACCTAAACATATGCCGCATATTATTTTATTTATTTATTTTTTATAATTTTTACATTTTGCAGAACTGGCATGTATCATGCATCAGACTGTATACTGCATATGTTGTTGTTGTTCCACCATAAGATAAATAGAGAAGCATACAGCACGCTATCCTTAAAGGGACCCTCAAGATTTTTTTTATTTTTTTTTTAACCCTTTGTTTCATTGTATGGTAACATCTTCTGTCATGTCGGTATGATTAATGATTCTCATTATAAAGGGAAGCAAATTATAATGTATAATGAAAGCCACAGAGTTCTGCTGGATCCATCTCACCGTCCCCATTGATGTATAATGGGATCTGTTGGGAATCGGTTGAGGTTTTCAGATTTTTAATGGCAAGAATAGTGCTGAACACCGAGCTATTTATACAATAGAAAGTGACAGAAGTGCCGATGGGGCCCCAGACAGAACCCCAAATGTGCATGTGCTGCTGCGGCTTCTTTTTTTTCATTTGTATAATGAACATACCCTAAGACATGTCGGTGTTTTTCTTTAAGGATAGCAGTAAGTTCAATGGCTTAAAGGGGGTTTTCATTAGTTTTAAATAGTTTCATCATTGTGGCTCCTGTCCTACCATTTGTGGAAATGTTTTAAATTAATAGAAAACCCCCTTAAAAAACTTTGACAAATCTCTAGCTGGATCTAGGTCTCCAAAGATAAGGAGCCACTCGTAGAGCACATTAACCCTTAGGGGACACAGCCAGTTTTCATTTTTGCGTTTTCGTTTTTCCCTCCTCGTGTATATAAGGCCATAGCGCCTGCATTTTTCCACCTAGAGACCCAAATGAGCCCTTATTTTTTTGCGCAACTAATTGTACTTTGCTATGGCAGATGTAATTTTTGCCTAAAATGTGCCGGGAAACCAGAAAAAAATTATATGTGTGGTGAAATTGAAAAAAAATATGTTTTTTTTTATTTGGGGGGGGGGGGTTGTTTTTACTCCGTTCGCCCTGGGGTAAAACTGACTCGTTATATAAAGTTGTTACAATTACAACGATATGTAACATGTATAACTTTTATTTGATTTGATGGCTTGTAAAAAATTAAAACCTTTTAAAGAAAATATATGTTCCTTAAAATCGCTCCATTCCCAGGCTTATAACGCTTTTATCCTTTGGTCTATGGGTCTGTGTGAGGTGTCATTTTTTGCGCCATGATGTGATCTTTCTATCGGTACCTTGATTGCGCATATATGACTTTTTGATCGCTTTTTATTACAATTATTCTGGATTTGATGCGACCAAAAATGCGCAATTTTGCACTTTGGGATTTTTTTGCGCTGACGCCGTTTACCGTGTGAGATCAGGAATGTGATTAATTAATAGTTCGGGCGATTACGCACGCGGCGATAGCAAACATGTTTGTTTATTAATTAATTTATTTATTTTTATTTATAAAATGGGGAAAGGGGGGTGACTCAGACTTTTATTAGGGGAGGGGATTTTGTGTTATTAAAAAAACATTTTTCTTTTACTTTACACATATACTAGAAGCCCCCCTGGGGTTAGGGTTATTCCCCCTGGGGTTAGGGTTATTCCTTCCCTGGGGTTAGGGTTATTCCTTCCCTGGGGTTAGGGTTATTCCCCCCTGGGGGACTTCTAGTATATGCACTCTGATCTCTCATAGAGATCCATGCAGTGTAGTTATACTGCATGAATCCATGAGATCGGTGTTCTATTACTTTTGGCTGCTGCAGCCAAAAGCAATAGAATGCCGAGCCATGATCAGCGCCATTACGGCGCAGACCCCGGCCCGGGATGGATGCGGGGATCGCCCCCCCCCCCCCCGCAATCGCGCCGCAGGGGGGCGATCCCCCCACTAGACCACCAGGGATGGATATGAGCAAGTATTTAGAAGCAGCTGTCAACTTTGACAGCTGCTTCTAAGTACTTAATTAGCGGGCACGGCGATCGGACCGTGCCCGCTAATAGCCGCGATCCCGGGCTACATGCGGCACCCGGGATCGCGGCAGTTCAGAGGGGGTTTTTTTTTTTTTTTAAAGGGGGGGAATAACAAAGGGTATTAACTCACCCGTGTGGACCAGAGGAACTGCGCAGTGGTACACAGGGCAATATGGCTTGATCAATTCATATACAGACACTCTGGTGTTGATTTTTAATATAGGCCTAGCGGCATTAGTATCAGCCATAGATGGGATGTGCAGCCGTTCCATTCTTTCCAGTTCGTGATTAACTCACCTCTCCCCGTGCCTCTTCCGCTCTGGATCACCGTTCCAGGACCCCTGTCGGGCTTCAGGATGTCACAATCTGGCTAATAGACTGGCTGCTCAGCTAGTCAGTGACTGGGGCGGGATGCTGCTTCAGTCACTGATTGGCTGAGTGGGCTGTCCAACAGCAGGGACTGGCATTTTCCCATCGTCATCAAAACTGAAGGGGAAATGCCTTCCGGCGGGAGTTCTGTGGCCGCTCAGATGGTGCATCGCAGTCACAGGGAGAGGTAAGCGATGCTTCATTGTTACTCTCTCTCCTGCCAACTGTAAAAAATTAGCTGAGGCCGGACTTCTTTAAGGAAAAAAAAAGAGTCTGGCAAATAGACATCATTGAGGTGGTGGGGTGTCCATAATAACTCGGGAAAAAAACTCCATGGTCAAAAAATTTTTTTTGGGTGGTGGCGGTGGTGTGTGTGTGTGTACAAAAATGTTGCAGCTCTATGTTAGCATGAGGTCAATATCTATCCATGATATAGAAAATCTGCCTTTTCTCTCTGGTGTAAAGAGTCTGAGTGACGAGAGCTGGAATACCTCCTGGCTCCCTGGGCTGTGAAGTCGGTAAGCTGGAGCTCCGCCTCCACAGCCCTGCTCGCTCCGCCTCCCATCCCTATCACTGCTTGATTAACAGTCCTCTGGAAGACATGGGCAGGAATAAGTCAGGAATATGACATGGAGGCTATGCCCTGAGAGTCAATCAAGCAAGCAGCGACAGCCCTCAGCACTTCAGGGGCCTGGGGAAACCTCTCTGACATATTCTGGAAGCACAGACAGATATATAAAAGGTACCATGTGTCTCCTAGCCCTAACAGCTATCTAGCAGTATCAATGTGTTGAAACGTGAGGGTCTTCCTCAGTCTGTATGTAATTTATGGAGCCGAAATGCGCTGCATGTTAATAAACTCTTCCATTGTTGCAACGTGTTGGGATGTTCTTGATCCTCTGTATGCTGCGGTATCGGAGTGTCTTTGGTGCAATCCTTTGTGCTCTCTTCCTCCAGGAGGTTTTCCCTACCATCCCTAACAGTATCTAACAGTGTCAGCAGTGGGAATGTGAATTGCAAATGACAGATTCCTTTTAACACCATAGCAGAGAAGCTGGAACAGACTATTACACAATCAGCATTGGTTTTTGGGGAAGTCATCTATAGTTTGTATTCTTTGTGGTGTTTATTACTGCCAATAAGAAGAATGTTCCAAAGATGCTGGTGATTGACTGAATGATTTCAGCAAGAAAAACTGTGTGCTAGTATCAGGTGCTCCAGCCACAGACTAGGTGAACGTCTTCACTGGGCGAGGAAGACGGACGCTATCATCAAACGTAGGCATCTAGACCTTATGGTATCTCCTGATAGCCGCCATGATCCTGAGCCCAGCAGATTTTCTTTTAAATCTAATCAAGGTTCTATTCCAGAGAGATTGTTTTTGTAAATTGGCTTTTCTGGTGCACCAGGGACGGCCCGAACCTGGGAGCCAGGAAGCTACGTCAGTAGCAGAACCCATAAAGTGGTACCCCGTGAAAATATTTTTTTTTCAAATGGACTTGTGCTAGGGCGGATTGTGATTGCGGTACAGATTACCAGTAGAAGTCTATGGGATCCACATATTTTTACGGACGTCACGGATGTCACATCTGTGACGTCCGCAAAAAAACAGAGGTGACATCTATGCAAATTAGTACTGGTTATATTTTAGGGAAATGGATACGGAAACGAATGCAAATACGGATGATTTTCCAAGGATCACAGAGAAAAAATAATGGGAGGTTTTGCGTCCCAGAAAAGCCTTAGTAAGAGATTCCATTACCCACAATGGAGATAGACTGTACTGCTGGGCAAACCCAATGCACAGTGATCCTCAGTGATCACATACGAAACATGGGTTGGAGTGGTCCAGTATTCTGCGAAAAATATTATTCCACAAATTTCCCATTTTATTTTTCACTTTTGCCCCACAGATACATTTTTCTGGTTTCGGAATACATTACATGGTAGAGTAAAGGAGACTGTTAAAAAGTCCAACTTATCCTGCAAAAAACGAGCCCTCATACATCTCTGTCAATGGAAAATTATGAAAGGAAACGTAAGCCAAAAAAAATGGAAATTCGGGGTTGGGAAGGGTTAATTTGCAGTTCTTTGTCTATTTTTGTGCTTTTTAGCTTCGCCTTCAGGCTCTACAGGAATTATTGAAGTCTTATTTCTTTCTTTTATTGAGGCTGATGAAACCAATTCTGTAAAATCAATGTTGGTTCTTTTTTTGCTGATAATTATATTAGGGAAACATTTTTTAATTTTCTCTAAACTTCTATCCAGTCTATTCTCACATCAGTTACCTGAAATGCATCACACAGGTCTCATTCCCTCCATTCATTTTAGCTAAGAATGAACTTTGACCTTTATTCTGGATATAATTGGTTAATTTCACACTCCTACATTGTAACGCTCACCCTTCTAACATCGACTGTTTAGTGCAGATCTTCAACCCCTTCCTGTCAGCAATCTGTATATATATGTTCCTGTACTGACGGGGCTTCCTGATGTGAGCGGGAGTGCTGCAGTGAGAGCGATCCCGCTCACATCAGTATCTGAGGCCAGAGGTAATGAGAGTCAGCTGCGATCCCTCAGCCGACTCTCATTAACCCCTTAAATGCTGTGATCTACAGCGATCGCCGCATTTAAGGTGCTCAGTGACAGATCAAGCATCTGTTACTGAGTGATCGGGACCAGCACAGCCGTGCTGCTGGGGTCCCGATCGCATGTCGGATTGGCGATCTATGCATAGAGTCTGCTCTCAGGCAGGCTCTATACATCACCGATAACACTGATCTATGCTATGTTATGGCATAGCATAGATCAGTACATGCAATCTAATGATTGAATCTTTTACAGTGAATTAAAGTGTGAAAAATAAGTAATAAAAGTTTTTTAAAGTATTAAAAACCCCTTATAAACCCCCTCCCAATAAAAGTTTAAAAGACCCTCATGCCCATTATAAAAATAAAAATCTAAAATAAATAAATAAATAAATAAAAATATTACATATTGTAGCGTGCAGAATTGTCCGATCTATTAAAATATAACATTATTGTTCCCGCACGGTTAATGGCGTAAATGGGAAAAAAATGCACCAGGATTGCTGATTTTATTAAATTATATATCACAAAAAAAAAATATAAAAGGCAATCAAAAATTTTGGGTTACACCAATATGATATTAATAAAAACTAGAGATCATGGCGCAAAAAAAAAAAACACCCCAACCAGCCCTGTAGGTGGGAAAATAAAAGCGCTATGGCTCTTAGAAGGCGGGGAGGAACATTGCAATAATCTGACCTTGACTTTTGTGCATTAAAGGGCTCTGTCTTGAAGGGGTTAACGAAACGATTTATGCAGAAATTTTTTTCGACAATTCACACAAATAGGATCATTGGGCGAATATGCTGCCGACTTTCCATAGCGGATTTATAACGTCTGCAGAATTGTCTGTGTCCTGGAATTTGCAAATAGCCGGAATTTACAGTCACGTTGCTATTTGTAACCGGCTCCACCAGCACTTTTCATAGCAGGTGAGACGCACACTATATAGGTCTGTCTGACTAAGCTCTAATGCCCTTTTTTTTTTTCTTTTTTTTTTTTTTACTAGGAATCTGTAATCTTATTCCATACAGAGGAGCTAATTTATTTAAAGGGGGCCGAATCTAACCGTCTGATATGTCCCTATTATGTCTCTTACCTTCCTCCTCGGCGCAGCCCCTGTGCAGTTAGTAGCTCTACTATCTGGTATGACCATTAGGGGCACTGGGACAATCGTTAGGAGCACTGCCCACCCCATATAGATGATCCAGCCCGCATCCAGCCGCTCAGCTCTATTGATTATAATTAGAGAGGGGTGGCCAGGCCGGGGGCAGGTTTCAGGAGTTAGTTGTTGACCTATGCCACTGTCTTACAGGCTTCCTCTGGGGATATAAATTGGAAAGTTTTTCTATGTATGGCTTCTGAGCATAGACTGCATGCTGAGCAACCACTTCCTGTGGGAACCGCATGTAAGTGGGTGTTGTGAAAATGCTGATAGTGGGCGGCCCGGGAACCAGAAGCTGTAGCAGGGCAGGATAGGTAAGTATGCCACAGTAGCACTGATTCATAGTTAATCCCAGACAACCCCTTTAAAGAGACACTCTCAGCAGGTTTATGGCGTCCTATCTCAGGGTGGCATAAACTAGTGACAGAGAAGCTGAACAGAATGATGTATCACTTATATTGTTCTGTGAAGCTGATCCTGAGATATCTTCCTGAATAACATGGACATTAAGTAGTCCTCTCCATTATGTGCATGAGCTCAGTAGTCCTGGATTTTCATTAGCATCAGCTTCCTCTGTCCACCGGCCACTGATTGGCAGGTATCTATCCATGCTGTGTATAGGCAGTCAACTGTCAATCAGTAGCTGGAGGGCGGGGGTAGGGGTGTGGCAAGATTCCTATTCGCCGGCATATTAGAAGAACGGCAGAAAAAAATTATGTAACACACCGATCTGTTGAGTATTTCTGTCACTAGTTTATACTGCCCTCATTTAAGGCAACATACACCTAGTGACAGGTCCACGCTTTAAGTGCACACTCAAGCATGCATTGTTTATTTATTGGGGTTATTTTACTAATCCTATCATACATTATGTAGGGTATTTTAATTACCCCACACAACAAACACCAGTTTTTGGAATACTTCTTTAGGCTATGTTCCCACAAAGTATTTTTGTTCAGTATTTTGAAACCAGGAGTGGACTGAAAACACAGAAAGGATCTGTTCACACATTTTTGAAATTGAGTGGATGGCCGCCATTTAATGGCAAATAATTTCCGTTTTGAAATAACGGCCGCTATTTGCCATTAAATGGCGGCCATCCACTCAATTTCAACAGTGTGTAAA
Source organism: Dendropsophus ebraccatus (assembly GCF_027789765.1). Classification (NCBI taxonomy): domain Eukaryota; kingdom Metazoa; phylum Chordata; class Amphibia; order Anura; family Hylidae; genus Dendropsophus; species Dendropsophus ebraccatus. Next base: position 67,274,525 of record NC_091468.1, on the reverse strand, counting down.
CATGGCCTGTCTGTGTTTTTAGTACACTCCTGGTTTAGTTGCTGTCCCGGTGGCGTGATCCTTTTTATTAAACTGGTTCCCGTGCATGGTACTGGTCTATATCCAAGCAACGGCACAAGGCACCGGGGGCAGGCCCGCCGCCCCCCAGTGTGACGATTTCCACTCCCATCTGTGACGTGGCTCCATTGATTCTAATGGAGCCGCATCACTGAGGGAAGGAGGTTTCGTCTCACCAATGGACCTGCCCAAAGTCCTTTATGCCGGTGCTCAGGAATAGACCAGTGCCATGCGCGGGAACAGTGCAATCATAAAAAAAACAGAACCTCCCCACCAGCATCCACATGCCGGCGCCGGTCAGTCAAAGCAATATACCTGGTGATACATTCACTTTAATCAAGGGTAATTTCTTACATAATGCATATACAGTACTTCTTAAAGGCTATGGCAACCTTTCTTACACACACAGTTGCAGGGTGCACTTTATTTATTCTCAGACTCCCATTTATTCTGTTTGCAGCCCGTTCCTACTTTCAGTCGTTTCTCATGTCGTCACATCCCTCCCAGTGAAGCCCCCGCACAGACTTAGCTATGGGCCCCTACAGTGACTTGTTACAGTTCTGTATACAGCCTATGTAACTGCCTTGCTTGTGCTTTCCTCTCTATGTACAGCCGGTGTGACCTGCCTGTATTAGATGTTCTAATCTGCCACGTACAACCACTTACCGTTCTCTGCCGATATATCCGCATATGACTAATATAAGAAGTTCCTGAGCCAGGACACAGGAGTCGTACAGTAATGGCAGATGTCACTAATAATAATATCGTTGTTTTATCACTAAACGTCTTTAGAATTTTGCTTGATTTAAGGATTTACAAGAAAGAAGCTTTATTCTTCACCTTATAAATCTGAGTCCTATTATACAGAATGGTTATGATGAATGCTGAATGTAGACATGGCTGGATGGCTTCCATTACCGCTGGCCAATGCTTCTAGCTCTCATCATCTTGGTGTATATCCCAATTAATAATTATTTTCCACTACTTCAATGCGTTTGTCATACATTGTATGATAGAAATGTTCTGCTGGAAAGAATTGTTACAAAGAGAACATGCCAGCTCTTGTCTTCCCATATACAGTGGGTTATGGAAAAGTAACACAGTAACACCCTGGTATTAAATACATTTGTTTCCAGTATTCCGGGTCAGTTCTCTTTTTTTCTAGCAACATTATATGAACAAATCTTTACAGTTTTAATTATAACTATCAGAAAAAAGTATTTGACAGCTAGGCTATGTTTACGCACTAAAATGAAAGTAAAATGCGGCTGTAATTTTTAGGTAAAATATTTTTAAATATAATATTGCGCTACATTGAAATCAATGGGAAACTGTCCGGCAGCACACATTGTACTGTGCACAATAACAGTCAATATAATGCACATGCTCATTACTGGGCTCATTCTTTTCACCTGTTCACACTGTTTTATTTTCACTTAAAATTACGGCTGTACAGTAATACCTCGGTTCCTGAACTCCTTGGTATTCAAAGACTTTGATATTCAAATAAAATTTCCCCCTGAAGTTTTGTTCGGTATTCAAACACAATCAGGGGAGATATTTGTCAGGTGGGTGAACAAAGTTATTGAGGTGATCGGGAACAGCAAGGTTACAGGAGCGGGGATTCCCTTCATAATGAGGGGAATCCCCGCTCTAAATGGTGTTCCCTGCAGCAGACAGAGAGGCAGGAGCGGGTGGCTGTTTGAACTTGAGAGGAGCAAGGGCAACGCGGCAAGTCCAAACAGCTGCCCGTTCCTGCCTCTCCCGCTACCTTTGCTGTGGGGAGCACTCTGTAAAGGAGCAGGGATTCCCCTCATTATGACGGGAATCCCCGCTCCCTTACAGTAAGTAGTAGTGCACAATGCACCGCTACTTATTGCTACTACTTTTTACACTCTGTGAGCCGGGCGCTCTGCATCTGACCAGTGGAGTGTGTTTACATTGTTTCCTATGGGAACACACAACTCGCTTCTTAACCCCTTAGTGACCGCCGATACGGCTTTTTACGGCGGTCACTAAGGGTCCTTATTCTGCTGCCATCAGCTTTTTACGGCGATGGCAGAGAATAAGGCTGCGGGGCCGGGATGGCCCCCACCCCATCCCCCCAGCTACCGGAGGTAGTTGAGGGGTTGGGGCAGTGTGTGGGGTCTGTCCCGCCCCCCCCCCCCTTACCGACGATCGCCGCTATTAACGTTATAGCGGCGGCCGTCGGTAAAGGGGATTACCAGTGCCGCCGCCGCCTTTCATCTCCCCCCGCCGTGAATCCACGGCGGGGGGAGATGAAATAAGTGTATATCAGACCCCAGATCAGACCCCCCTAGTGCCCCGATAACTAACCCCCCTCCCAAACGATGTTTGTTCGCAGGGATGGAAAAGTTTAAATGAATGAAAGCCCCATGCTCTCCGCCACCGGAGGTAGCAGAGAGCATGGGGCAGTCATCGGGGACCCCCCTGTGGGGTCCCGGTACAAGCGATCAGCGGTATAAACTATATACCGCTGATCGCTTGTGCCATGTGCATCCCGGCACTTTTTATCCCCTGTCACCATAAATGATTGGTGACAGGGGATAAAAAGTGATGTCCCCCCACCCCCCAAGTCGCCCCCACCCCCCCTGTCACCCCCCCTGTCACCCCTGTCCCCCAGTCACCTCCACTGCCCCTTATACGTTACCTGATCCTGGAGCTCCTTCCTCCTCGGCGTCCTGGCTGGTTATGAAGTGCGCATGCGCTCCACAACCAGCCAACTCTGGAAAATTTTAAGTGACAGAGACCAATAGAAAATATCACAGTAATCATAGTAATACAGTGAAAATGAATGTGTAAAAGTACAAAAAGTGACAAACATACAAAAAATAAAACACACACTTTTTATTATAGTAATAATTGCAGTTTACTCCCAAATTACCCCTAACCCCCCCCCAGATTACCCGTAACCACCGGACGTTGCCCGTAACCACCGGGTGTTGCCCGTAACCACCGGACGTTGCCCGTAACCACCGCACGTTGCCCGTAACCACTGCACATTGCCCGTAACCACCCCAAATTGCCAGTGACCCCCTCCAGATTGCCCGTAACCACCCCAAATTACATGTACCCACCCCAGATTACCTATAAGCACTTCAGTTTATCAGTAACAATCCCAGATTGTCTGTAACCCTTCCAGGTTGCACATAACCCCCCCAGGTTTCCCGAAATCACGCCAGATTACATGTAACCCCATAGATTGCACGTAACCACCGCACATTGCCTCTGACCACACCACGATGCCTCTGACCACCGCACCTTGCCTCTGACCACCGCACCTTGCCTCGGACCACCGCACCTTGCCTCTGACCACCGCATGTTGCCTCTGACCACGCCACGTTGCCTCTGACCACCCCAAATTGCCAATGACCCCCTCCAGATTGCGGTGCCCATGCCAGATTACAGGTATCCACCCCAGATTGCCTATAAGAAGTTCAGTTTATCCATAACCACCCTACGTTTCCCGTAACCCCCCCAGATTGTCTGTAAGCACTGCAGGTTGCCCGTAACCACCCCACATTGCCCGTATCCACCCCAGATTGTCTGTAAACACTGCAGGTTGCCCGTAACCACCCCACGTTGCCCGTAACCACCCCAGATTGTCTGTAAGCACTGCAGGTTGCCTGTAACCACCCCACATTGCCCGTATCCACCCCAGATTGTCTGTAAACACTGCAGGTTGCCCGTAACCACCCCACGTTGCCCGTAACCACCCCACATTGCCTGTAACCAGCGCACGTCGCCTCTGACCACGCCACGTTGCCTCTGACCACCGCAGGTTGCCTCTGACCACCGCAGGTTTCCTCCGACCACCGCAGGTTGCCTCTGACCACTGCATGTTGTCTCTGACCACCCCAAATTGCCAATGACCCCCTCCAGATTGCGGTAACCATGCCAGATTACAGGTACCCACCCGAGATTACCTATAAGCACTTCAGTTTATCCGTAACCACCCCACATTGCCCGTAACCACCCCACGTTGCCCGTAACCACCCCACATTGCCCGTAACCACCCCAGATTGTCTGTAAGCACTGCAGGTTGCCCGTAACCACCCCAGGTTGCCGTAACCACAGCAGGTTGCCCGTGACCCCCCCATGTTGTCCGTAACCACCCCAGATTACCTGTAACCACCTCAGGTTGCCCATAACCACCCCTGGTTGCCCGTAACCACCCCACATTACCTGTAATCTAATTTTTTTTATTTTATTTTAGTAACTGCGCTATTCTAATAACCATTACTAGCTGCGGTTTTGCTCCAGTAAATTGGCGCTCCTTCCGTTCTGAGCCCGGCTGTGTGCCCATACAGTGGTTTATGCCCACATATGGGGTAATGGTCAAAATGGTCACCACACCCCAAAATGAATTCTTTGAGGGGTGTACTTTCCAAAATGGGGTGACTTTTGGGGGGAATCTATTCTGCTGACACTACAGGGGCTCTGCAAACGCACCTGGCGCTCAGAAACTTCTTCAGAAAAATCTGCACTGAAAATGCTAATTGGCGCTCCTTCCCTTCTGAGCCTGGCTGTGTGCCCATACAGTGGTTTATGCCCACATATGGGGTACCATTGTACTCAGGAGAACCTGCGTTACATATATTGGGGTGACATTTCTCTCCTGTTCCTCGTAAAATTTAGAAATTTCAAACTAAACCAACATATTATTGGAAAAATTCAAGTTTTTCATTTTTACTGTCTAATTTTGAATACTTTCCTCTAATACCTGTGGGGTCAAAATGCTCACCACACCCCAAAATGAATTCTCTGAGGGGTGTACTTTCCAAAATGGAGTGACTTATTGGGAGATTTTACTCCGCTGGCACTACAGGGGCACTGCAAACGGACCTGGCGCTCAGAAACTTCTTCAGAAAAATCTGCATTGAAAAAGCTAATTGGCGCTTCTTCCCTTCTGAGCCCTCCTGTGTGCCCATACAGTGGTTTACGCCCACATATGGGGTACCATTGTACTCAGGAGAACCTGCGTTACAAATTTTGGGGTACTTTTTTTCTCTTGTTCCTCGTGAAATTGAGAAATTTCAAACTAAACGAACATATTATTGGAAGAATTAGAGTTTTTCATTTTTACTGTCTTCTTTTGAATACTTTCCTGTAATACCTGTGGGGTCAAAATGCTCACCTCACACCAAGATGAATTCTTTGAGGGGTGTACTTTCCAAAATGGGGTGACTTATGGGGGGTTTTCTCTTTGCTGACACTACAGGGGCTCTGCAAACGCACCTGGCGCTCAGAAACTTCTTCAGCAAAATCTGCATTGGAAAAGCTAATTGGCGCTCCCTTCTTTCTGAGCCCCGCTGTGTGCCCATACAGTGGTTTACGCCCACATATGGGGTACCATTGTACTCAGGAGAACCTGGGTTACAAATTTTGGGGTGCTTTTTCTCTCATGTTCCTTTTGAAAATGAGAAACTTTAATCTAAACGTATATATTATTGGAAAATTTTAATTTTCCATTTTTTTACTGCCTAATTGTGAATATTTTCCTCCAGCCCCTGTAGGGTTAAAATGCTCATTATAATGATAATCTCCTAAATGACATTCTTTGCCTCTCTGACCTCAAAAAGGCCATAGCCGAATTTGAGAGAGTTCATGCAGAGGATCCTACTAGTCCGCCCATCAAATGGGAAGCACTTAAATGTGTCCTCCGGGGCATATTTATTTCCCATGGCGCACGTCTCAAGAGGGAGAATGCCGCCAAGCTAAAGAAGCTGCTGGTGGATTTGGACCACAGAGAGATGTCAAATAAGTCGGCACCTACACCTGCACTAGTTGCAGAGATCCTTTCTCTTAGACAAGCCATTTTATGCATCCTAGATAAGAGATCCCTTTGCTTTCGAGATAAAATGAGATGCAATTACTTCGAATATGGGGACAAGAGTGGCAGGCTTCTAGCACGAACATTACATCCCAGAGCATCCCAATCATACCTGTTCTCTGTTAACTCCCCCTCTAAGGGTTTAGTGCACTCCACCTCTGATATCTTGGAGGAATTCTGGAAGTATTATTCTTCCCTATATAACCTGCAGACAGGGAGTTGCGAGTCTCCAGACATGATTGCGGACAGAGATGCTTACTTAGCGGAACACGCGCCAGTACAGATTGCTGCACCTGAAGCCTCCACTTTGGAGGGGGACTTCACAGCAGAGGAGATGGCGGTTGTTCTGAAGGCGTTGAAGGCGGGCAAGAGCCCGGGCCCTGACGGGCTTTCTCCTAGATTTTATAAAGTTCTTGGGGAGTCCTTAGCTCCCTTGATGTTGTCTGCCTTCAACGCTATTTCGGGGGACTGTCCTTTCCCTGCTCAGGCCCTTAGGGCACACATAACAGTGCTGCCAAAACCTGGCAAGGATCTCATGATGTGTGGGAATTTCCGACCCATATCCTTGATCAATATCGATCTGAAGATTTACTCTAAGATGCTAGCCCTACGCTTACAACCCCATATTCCGGGCATGATTCACTTGGAACAAGTGGGTTTTGTTCCTTGCCGGGAGGCAAGAGATAATACCATCAAAACAATTTCCCTGATCTCCAGAGCTCGCCTTTCAGGAAGCCCCTTGTGCCTCTTGTCCATTGACGCCGAGAAGGCATTTGATAGAGTCCACTGGGGCTTCCTGGAAGCGACATTGCGAGCTATAGGATTGGGCCCTAAATTCATTGAACGTACCATGGCCTTATATAAGGGTCCCTCTGCACAGGTCAGAGTTAATGGCTCCCTGTCGGGTCCATTTGGGGTTTCGAACGGCACCAGACAGGGATGTCCTTTATCTCCCTCCTTATACATACTGGTAATGGAATCATTGGCCAATGCACTCAGGGGGAATGGCTCGGTGCGGGGAATGCAGGTGGGACGGCGGGAGCATAAGCTTTCCCTGTTCGCTGATGACTTACTACTCTACCTGTCCGCGACTCAGTCTCCCTAGTGTATTGAAGGAGTTTGAGACTTTCGGGGTGCTAAGTAATTTTAGTCGGATATTTTAAACATCACAGTCCCAGCCGAGGAGGTTGAGTCCTTGCGGGATAGCTTCCCATTCAGGTGGAAGTCTGATCATATAAAATACTTGGGGGTGACCATACCGGCCGATCCGAACCTTCTCTTTGAACTAAATTACAAACCTTTATTAGCCCAAATGGAGAAGGATCTTCACAACTGGGGCTCCCTCCCATTATCATGGTTTGGTAAAATGAGTGTGCTGAAAATGGACTCGCTACCTAAGTTTTTATATGTCTTCCAGACGGTTCCTCTGAGTGTCCCAGGATCCTTCCTGAGGAGGCTCCGACGACTCGCTTCTAAATTTATATGGGGGAACTCCAGGGCTAGACTTGGCCATGCCCTACTGGTTAGAACAAAGCCTAGGGGTGGAGCTGCCATACCGGATTTCATTCTCTATCATAGAGCGGCTATAGCCACTTGTGTACTGGATCTCCAACATCATGGTCATTCTAAACTATGGGTGGAGATTGAACACTCGCTTAATGCACATAAAGCTAGGGGAGTTTTTTGGATCCCTGGTACGGTGGCGGTGGGGGACTTGGGGCTGTCGCCTATGCTGTCCACCCTTCTTAGGGCCTGGAGACGCTTTGCAGTTAAAAATGGCTTTGCCACCATCCCTGGTCCACTCACCCCACTGCTAGGGAACCCACACTTCCCTCAGTTTTTAAGTGGCTCTCCCCTATTCCATGGAGGGGACTCTGTCACGCCGAGGATGCGAGATGTAATGTGTCAGATGGGGGTTCGACCCTTGAATGATATCAGGGGCGACGGACCCATGCGGGGGGGCATGTGGCTCCATTATCTCCAGCTGAAGGGGAAAACTAGGTCCTTGGCTCCCTTGGAGGTGTTGACGGCTTCCTTGACATCATTCGAAAATCTCTGCGTGGCCACTGAGGCCCCTACGCACACCATTTCATTGATATATGGCATTCTTATTTCTGAAGGGACAGGGGACCTGCCCTTGGGGTTCCAGACCGCCTGGCACGGAGAACTTGGTAGAGAGCTCTCCGAAGAAGAATGGTCTAAATCTTTTATCTTGACACATAAATTATCGGTGTCCAGTAGACTTCAGGAACATAACTATAAAATTCTGACCCAATGGTATAGGACACCAGAAAAATTACATAAAATGTATCCCTCAGTGTCCAACCAGTGCTGGAGATGTGCCTCGGCAGTGGGTTCCATGAAGCATATATGGTGGTCCTGCGCACCGGTAGCCTCATTGTGGAAAGGGGTTCAGGACCTATACAACAAGGTCACAGGGGCATCCATAACCTTTACCCCAGAAATGGCTCTTCTCTCGGTGCTGCCTGGCCCTCTCTCCAAAATAAAGAAGGACCTTCTGGGGTATTTCTTGGTGGCGACCAGGCAGATTATACCAAGATTGTGGAAGTCACAGGCTCCCCCCTCCCGAAGCAACTGGGTGGAGGCCTTCAACCTGATCATGCATATGGAGGAGTTGCGATCAGATGAACACAATACAGGGGCCAAATTTAATAGTAAATGGAGATCATGGATTCTCTTTAAAGCCTCTCCGGAGCTCGCCACGTGGCTGGCGGGGTCTACGCTCTGAGGGGGTGGGCTGTGACTTCCTATGGATGCCTGGGACCTGATTGACCGGGTACGGTGAGAGCATTTCCCTCACCCCTCCTTTCCTTCCCTTTCTTATCCCCTCTGTGTTTCCCTCCCCCCCTTCCCTCCTTGTATATATGTTTGTCTTGTTATATGTGGTTGGTTGGGGTTTTCCCCTCCCGTTCCTTTTTCTTTTTGAGTTATTGGTTTTTACTATTTCTCTTGCCTTATGGTTAGGGCAAAGGTATTATTATTCACAACATTTAGGCACTATGATGTGCTGCAGAATATAAACGCGGCCTCCCATTTTTCTTGCTTTCTCCTTTAATTCTATCTTTAATGTGTGTTGGACTTCTCAGATTGGGGGGAGTGCACTGGGTATGGCCTACATTAGAGTGTTGCGCGTCCTGTTTTTATCGCGCTCTCATTGGTAATACTGTTTAACGCTATGGATTGCGTTCTTTCTGCACTTGCACTTGATGATGTGCACACATCGCTGTATGGCTCTATCCTTTGTTCATTGCCAATATGACTGTATGTTTCTTGTATGGAAAAATTTTTGTGAATAAAAATATTTTGAACCATAAAATGCTCATTATACCCCTAGATTAATTCTTTAAGGTGTGTAGTTTCCAAAATGGGGTCACTTATGGGGGTTTTCAGGATACCAAACTTCTAAATCCATTTAAAAAAAGAACTGGTCCCTAAAAAAATCAGTTTTGGAAACTTTCACGAAAATGTGATAATTTGCTGATAAATTTCTAAGCCCCATAACACTCTAAAAAAGTAAAATATGTTTACCAAATTATGCCAGAATAAAGAAGACATATTGGTAATGTGACTTAGTAACTAATTTATGTGCTACGACTTTCTTTTTTTAGAAGCAGAGAATTTCAAAGTTCATAAAATGCAAATTTTTTAAATTTTTCATGATATTTTGATGTTTTTCACAAAAAACACACAAATTAGTGACCAAATTTTGCCACTAACATAAAGTGCCATATGTGACGAAAAAACAATCTCAGAATCGCTAGCATACGTTAAAGCATCACTGAGCTATAAGCGCATAAAGTGAGACAGGTCAGATTTTGAAAAATTAGCCTGGTCATTAAGGCCCAAACTAGCTGCAGCACGAAGGGGTTAAACTGCTGAATAGGACAATCTTCCAGAACCAATTAAGTTCGAGAACAGAGGTATTACTGTAATTTGCTTTTATTTTATTGTGTGAACGTAGAAAAAAAAAGAACTATAATATATTAGACATTGTATGGCTATTTTGGCTATGTTCCCACAATGTAAAATAAGGGCAAATAACATCCATTGTTGCAAAACAATGGCCGTTACTAATGACAATGACTAATGACCTACCCCCCCATTTTTTGCAACAACAGACGTTATTTGCCCTTATTTTAACGTTGTGGCAACCTAGCCTTTATCTGTTATAGGCTAAGTTCACACAACGTCAAAAGTAGAGAAAAGACATCCAATTTTTTTACGTTTTTACCGCGGACGTCATGAACATGATCATTATGTTCGGACGTCTTTTGCAAACAGCGGACATTTTTTATTAGTTGTTCACACACAGTTTTTCTTTTGTCACCTTTCTTTCTCCGTTTTTACTATTAAATTCAATAGACTTTTCAATTAAGCCTCATCCAAAGGCCAATTAGTAACCAAACTAGAATAATGTACAAACACCAGTCATTGTACTAAGGGGAGGCCAGGCTGCTAAATGACGTCCGTTATTTTAGACTCAAAATACCAGACGTCATTCTAAACGGAGCTGAAAAAACATTGTGTGAACATAGCCATAGGAGGTCACCATTATATGGGTACAGCATGATTTCCGCACGCTTAGCCAGCCTCTTTGATCTGCCGCGCTCTTAAAGCATCATTAGAAATTAAGATGTTGGTTTTGAAAAATGTCCATATTACAGTGCCGCATCAGGGTTACTAATAATCTGTGAAAATCCACTTCGTCTGCATTTTGCCGACAGGCAAATATGTTCATTATTCATATTATATAATAAAGATTTAAATACTTCAATACAGATCCCCGTTCTGGTCGTCTTATACAGCAAGAAATGTAGATGTGTAATAGGAAATGTGCCCACAAGTGACTCCCAGATTGGTTTATCCGCTGCTATGAATCCAATAACACTCGGGATGCGAGGACCATTACAGCACTAATAACCCTGATGGATGATACAGAGGATTATTACAATGTGAGGAACATTTATAGGAAATCTTCAGGGTAAAATCCTACACGTAACCAATTTACTATTGTTCAATCACATCTGATGAACTTGTATAATCTTACTATGTGGTTTACAACAACGAGATTCAAACCAATATGCCAGAGATTTGTAATTTATTTCTATAAAAAAAAAATCTCAAGTCTTCCAATACTTATCAGCTGCTGTATGTCCTGCAGGAAGTGGTATATTCTTTCCAGCAGGAGAGGTTTTCTATGGGGATTTGCTCCTGCTCTGGACAGTTCCTGACATGGACAGAGGTGGCAGCAGAGAGCACTGTATCAGACTGGAGAGAGAATACACCACTTCCTGCAGGACATCCAGCAGCTGATAAGTACTGGGAGACTTGAGTTTTTTTAATAGAAGCAAATTACAAATCTTTGGCACTTTCTGGCACCAGTTGACTTTAAAGAGATTATTTTGGGGTGAACAACCCCTTTAAGGTTTTTCCTAATCTGCCGTTTGACTTCCAGAAGACAGCTTAGGACGTGTCGCTAGTATTTTAGGTAATTACTAGATATGAGCACCACTCTAGCATGCTCGAGTACGATCACTCAGTAGCATTACATTGTGGCCAATACAGAATATGTGGAGGGGGGCATCCTTTAAATAGGCGCTGTCATTACCAATAAATAATATTAAAGCAGCAGGGGGGGGGGGGGGGGGTGATATACTACATCTTTGTAATTTACTTCATTTACTTTTTTTTTGCCAGTGTTCTATATTAAATACAAAGCAATAAATTCAGCCACTAGGTGTCTCACTTACTGGAAAGTTGCAGTCGAGGCTTTAACACTAAGGCCATTTGGTCTTTATTAACGGCAATGGTCAGCAGCCGTACACGCCCCGGTATACTAATGGATCTCAAGCAAATGTCATTTATAAAAAAAAAAAACGCCCACGCATTATGCGGGCCAGCAGAGCTGTAATATTAACCCCGTACATGTATGTCCCGAGGTGGGTAGGGGAGTTCAGAGTGGGATCACGCCGCGACCCCATTCTGAACCATGGGCCTCCCGGGGACTGTGGCTATTATTGGTGGGAAATTGCTATTTAAATAGCCTTTTTCTCCCATCAGTGGTGGTATAGTGGCAGGACCCCCCCCCCCCCCCGCCTCAGGGCCGCTATGGTGCTAATCCTGGCTCGGCATCCCATTGTTATGGGCTCCAGCTGCCCATAGTGATCGAACACTGATCTCATAAATCAATGTAGTTCATATGTGCTGCATTGGTCTCTATGAGAGATCACTATAGTTAACAGTGTAAAATTAGTGTAAAAAAATAAAGGTTTTTTTTATTAAAAAAAAAAGTTCTCATTTTATAGATTAAAAAAAAAACATATTTGGTTTGGTAAACTGAGTAAGCACAAAAAATGCCAAAATGCAAAATTGCTCTTTTTTTTTCTTTTTCAAATCAAATCCAGAAAAATTGTAGTTAAAGATAATAAAAAAAAAAAGTTGCATGAATGAACTGCTGGCAGGTCTCTAGACAGGTGAGTTACCCCTAGACCGCAGCTCTAACACATTTGGGCTCAGAGATTCCACTAAATCTGTGTTTTTTTTCAGACATAACTTGCCTACAGAGGACTGATCTGCAATCGGAGACACTGGCTGACAGCTGAGCGAGCAGGAGGCCAGGCAGCATTAATTAGTCATGAAGAAGAGGGAGGATGAAGGAGAGGTGAGGTGTGCCACAGTGCGGCACAAATGGATCCTCTTTGACTCTTCATTACAGTAGGAGATGTGAGATCTACTGCACAGAAAATTACCAAAAGGCACCATGCTCACCAGGGGACTGCCAGCACCTTAGGTAGGGCCAGGGAGCTGACAGATTCCCTTTAAATAGTTGACATCACATAAGGAGCATTAGTGTTGGCTGTCTAGACATGATGACAATTGTAGTTTTGCAACATCTGGAGGGCTGAGGGTTCCCCATCCCTGGTATAGGCTGCATAAAGTTAACCCCCTAACATACTGGTATTTTATCTTATTATACCTTCATCCTACCCTACAAGCTTCTGACGATCTGTAAAACTAGGCTATGGCTTTACTGAATTTGAAATCAACTATATTCTCTATAACTTTTTTTTAAAAAAAACAAAAAACTAAACAAACACAAAAACAAGTATTTAGCAAAACTTCTCTCTTGTAGAGTCAGGGTTTTCTTTCTGTCTATGGAGCTGTCAGTGGCAGCCTGCTGTAGTGTCACTTTCCCCTGCAGAATCTTTATTCTAGAGATCCTCTTATGCATTAAAATGTTCTACTGCAATAAAGACTGGAAATGCCCCAGATATGTCAAAATTCTTTGAAAAAGCATTACAGTACCTGCACATCTCCGGATGACACAGCTTAGGCTGTCAGGTTTATTTTTTTATCATACATACTGGAGGAACTCAAAGCTAAAGTCTGTACCTAAGTGTTTCCTTCTAGTAACAGGTTTCATAGAAATGACAATATTTCCCTTTGTGCGTATGAACTGTTTATTTGCGTCTTACGTGGGATATTTATTCTATTAACAAAATATATATATGAAATATGTTCCAGATGTTCAATATTAAAGGAGAAGGCTGACGGAGGAGCAAAAACTGCAGGCAGGCTGGTGTGGGCAGTAAACAGCTGAACTCACCCGTCCCCGTGCCTCTGATGCACCGCTCCCGGGTCCCAGGTCTGTGACTCAGGTCCCCGGCTGAGTGATTGCCCACCCAGCCAATCAGTGATCACTGACTGACTGAGTGGGCCATCGATCAGCTGGGCCGTGATGTTTTAGCTGGATAAGCGAGGTACAGTATGTGACATACCGGCTTTTTAGCTGAAGCCGGCTAATGTGAACGGGACCTGGAAGCGGCACATCGGAGGCACGGGGATGGGTGAGTTCAGTTTTTAATTACTTTCCTGCCTCCACTTGCCTGCCTGCAGTTTTTGTACTTTTGTGGGGCCTCTCCTTTAAGATACACTACTAGAGGATCATAATCGAGTTTTCCCGGATCTGTGCTAAAGAGGAACTGCCATGAAGTAAAAAAAAATACAAGAAGGCAGAAGGTGCGTGAACATAATAAAGTATACTTTCCTGTCCCCGTGCCTCCGTTGAGCTGCTCTCAGGTCTCTCGCACAGCCGCTGGAAGTTATTTTCGTCTGGCTTCTCTGTATGTCACAGCCCCCAGTCCTGCTGCTGGAAGGTCACAGCCTCGCTGATGGATTGCCTGCTCAGCCAGTCAGTGACTGCAGCGGTGCCCCTCCCCCAACACTGATTGGGTGAGTGGGCAATCCATCAGTGGATAGAGGCCGGTGGCTGCCCAGTATCATTCAGGCAGTGCTAAGGAGGAACAAGGATAGGTAAGTATACTATTTTTATTTATCATGTTCCCATACCCCCCGCCTCCCTGTATATTTTTAGTTTCACAGAACTTCTTAAGGGTAGCTTCACACATATCGGATCTGCATCAGATTTCACGCTGCGAGTTTGCAGCGAAATCCGTTGCGGATCCTGTACTGTGAAGCTGAATGGGTCCCATCTGGATCTGCTGCGTTTAACCCCCACACCGCTGACCACCCGCCCACAGCCCCAGCCCCTTTAACCCCCCAGCCACCCACCCGCAGCCAGCAGCCACGAGCATACATTACCTGATTGGCGCCGCGGCTGTGTGCTAGGAGCTAGGGGAGCCGGGAGCGTCACACACAGCCGCGGCGCCGACAGGTAATGTGTGCTCGGGGCCGGGGCTGCGGGTGGCCGGCAGCAGGGGGTTAAAGGGGCCGGGTCCCATAAACGCAGCGAATTCGCCGGGGATCCGGTAAAGTGTACCTGTCGTTATAAAAAACTTTTGACTTGTCATAGAGACGTATCAAAGGGTGCTGAGAACTCCTGAAATGGAAAAGAGGGGGGGGGGGAGGAGCAATATCAATTTAAAGGGGAACATAGAACCCATGAAAAGCTGCCGTGGCCCTGTAAATAATTGTAGTTATGTAATGTAATTTCTTTCCATAGCTAAAGCCTAGGATTCTACTAATCATTTGATTTACTGTTTTAAGGTAGCAAACCGCATCCAGTAGTGCTCTGGGTTTATTTTGCACACATCACGCCCCCAGTCAGATGTTTTAATTGCTCATTCTATTTTTTTATTTTTTTTTTATAACTGGATAGAGCCTTATAATATAATACATCCAGACAGGAAAGTATTGGGAAGCAAAGCTAAAAAGAAAATCAGAACTGGAAAGAGTTAAAACATAACCTTTAAAGGTTATGTTTAGAGATGAGCGAACCGAGTTCGGGTTCAAGTCCATCCGAACCTGAACGATCGGCAATTGATTAGCGGTGGCTGCTGAACTTGATTGCTGAATTTGATTAGCGGTGGCGGCTGGATAAAGCCCTAAGGTTGTCTGGAAAACATGGATACAGCCAATGACTATATCCATGATTTCCACATAGCCTTAGCGCTTTATCCAACTTCAGCAGCCACCGCTAATCTAATGCCGAAATTCGGGTTCGGATCGACTCGAGCATGCTCCAGGTTCGCTCATCTCTAGTGTATGTTTTAACTCTTTCCAGTTATGTGAAAAAACTTTTTGGTTTGGAGAATATTTTTCTATCCCAATTTGGGCAGTGACAAATAAAAAGAAAATCAATCTAATAAAACCCATGATGTGCATGCATGTTATGGGAGCATTGACGCTGTATGGACCAGGATTGGGTGCTGAGCCCGTTCTATATCCAGTGGCTGCTTCCCGTTACCAGTGGCAGCAATCAGCAGCTAGGTGGTTAGAAACATCAAGTTTGTCACTTGACACCAACTGGCTTCGGCCGTTCGCTCCATAGGTCACGGAACGACTGGTCTCTTACTGTGTACATAGCCTAAGACTGTGTATTTTTCAGGAACATGCAAACACTGATAAACAAGGAAAGTTTATCTGTTGTTTTATTTATATATTGTTTATTCTATTATTCATAGAACCATTTATAATTCATATTTACAAACACAGAAGGCCGTTCATCAGGCGAGTTCACAAATGAGTGACTGGCGATAAGCACATTCATACAACATTAAGATAAGCCAAAGTAATAAAACAAAGGGGTGACCGCAGATTCAGCATCTGTAACGTGTAAATATTACGGAAGAAATAAAAATTACAGGTCACCTCAACCATCTTCCCATGTTTTTCAGATCCCCCAAAAATACAGATCATAGATAAATTACAGATGCACTACGGGTGAATTTTTTTGTAGATTGCGGTCCTGGAAAACTATTGAACAGATCCTTTAAGACGGCGCAATCTTTAGCAGTCAGTGGCCGCAAACGAGCACCAATCCGCGAGATCAGCATTGGTTTGCAGAACCTTTACACAGCACAATTAAATTAGCAGCCGGGCTGCATGAAAGTTCCCTGTATTGTTTGTGTGGCCATTTAGTCGGCTCCTTGGCCGACTGCTGACACTATTACATGGACCGATTATTGGCCGAATGAGCATTTCAAGCAATACTTTTGTTGATAATCGATCCGTGTAAAAATCCCTATTATTTGGACGATTATCCGACATTATGGCCGATAATCACTTTGTGTAATAAAAGGCAACACTCAGCCAACATGCACGATGAGTAACATGTTAAAAGACAAACAACTATGTAGCAACCAGGTAATTCCTGGGCAACATTGATTGTTACTATAAAAACTAAATAAAACTACAGCTTTAACTCCTTAAGGCACCAGGGTAAACAGGGTAAGCGCAAAGACAAAATGTAAGATTCTTGATTTTTGGTCACATCAAATCCCAGAAAAAAATTTGTAAAAAGTGATTAAGAAGTTACATACATTCAAGTACAGCAGCGATAAAAAATACAGATCATTTTGCAAAAAATGAACCATCACACAGCCATATAGACCAAAAAATACATATGTTATAAGGGTCAGAATTGAGCAATTTTAAACATTCAAGGGGAGATTTATCAAAGGGTGTAAAATTTTGACTGGTGCAAACTGCCCACAGCAACCAATCACAGCTCAGCTTCCAGCTCTGGTGAAAGGAAAGAGGAGCAGTGATTGGTAATAATTGGTAATAATGTTTTTATGTTAAACAGATTTTTAAATATTTTTTATGACATTTTTTTCTAATTTTCCATTTTCTAGGTAGATTATAAAATAATCCTGGTATCTTGCAGTTTTCATTCTCACCACTGGGGCTAAAACTAAGCTGAGTCTTCCTGTTGTGTCTGTGGTGATAAGAGGAGGCTGCTTTAAAGTGATCTGTACAGCATTGCAGCGTCATGTGACACCAGTAGATAGAGGAGACAATAGCAACTCCCTGTGGAATGACCTCCTCACAGGTCACAGAGCGCGCTCAGTAATATTTCACGTCCATCTCAAGGGGACAGAGTCTGTCTATTGTCGTCTATGTCCATGAGTCTTGCTGTATATCTTGTCCCTAAACGCTGTTAAAGGACAACTGCCATGAAAAACTTTTTCCCAGTAATTGAAGCACATTACAAAGTTATATAACTGTGTAATGTGCTTCAATCACCTATCTGCCTCCCTTCCCCGTCTTTTCCCCCTCCACCCCCCACCAGGAAGTGTCCTAACTCACACAGACCTAATTACTGTCGTCACCGTCACCAAGCTCTTCTCTCAGCTCCTTCTCCTGTTACAGCAGCCCCCCCCCCTTCCCTGCCTTGTCAGGTGACCTAGCTTGCTCAGCTCCCATTGGCTGAACAACTCCAAGCCATCACTTGGACTGGAGAGGGGGGGGGGGCTGCTGTAACAGGACCTAGGGCAGCCCTCCTGCTGATGACTCATCCTCACAAGAAGGAGCTGCCTGGTGACGGTGACGGCAGTCTTTAGGTCTGTGTGAGTTTGGACACTTCCCGGTGGGGGGTGGAGGGGGGAAAAGACAGGGAAGGGAGGCAGATAGGTGATTGAAGCATATTACAGAGTTATATAACTTTGTAATGCTGCGTTTACACGTAACGATTATTGGCCCGATCGTACGATTAGCGATGTCGGATTTACGATTTTTTTTTATAACGATCAGCGTTTAGACGGTACGATATATCGTACGAAAATTCGCACTGCGATCGTTTTGCGATTGTTTAAGCCTATCTCACACATTGGTTAAATCGGCGAACGATTTGCGAATTTTTTGCGTACAATGAACGACGATTTGCTGACCTGATGAAAGATCACGATGTAAGATTTATTGTGCGTCGTTCGATCGTTCGCTGCGTTTACATGTACGATTATCGTTCCAATTCGACCGTTATCGCGCAAATTCGCACGATAATCGTTACGTGTAAACGCAGCATTATGTGCTTCAATTACTGGGAAAAATTCATGGCACTTGTCCTTAAAGAACAGCTCAGGCAAAATAGCTGCCCCCATAACAATGCACAAAAAGTGAAATAAAAAAAACTACAGTCAGAAAATAGATGCAAATTAGAGTAAAAGAACAAGTTTTGTATATGACTCTAATCAGTAAAAGAAAATTTAGGTGACAAGTTCCCTTTAAGGGGTTAAATATTGTGCTCGTCCTTTCAATTATTTGTAATATCAGGGAGAAATGGAAAAATCCTGACTGTAATTCACTCGTGTTATTTCCTGACCTCTTCATGGGAACAACCGTTTAATTTTTGAATTGAAGTCAGCCGCATTAATGCTTTCATATGCCGATAACCGCGGCTAATTTATAGTAAAGCATAGAGTGATGGAGGACTTGACTCCCATGAAAATGTTCTAAGATCATTTGGTTATTCCCTTAGAAATGCAAAGTAACAAATTCTTTTCCAGATCGATTTGTCTCTATAGAACTAAACGAATCTCGACTTTCCTTCTTGAGGGTCGTTTAAAACATTTATCATTAAAAGCCACACTGAGGATGGTCTCTACTATTTCTCCACATCTGGGATTTATGGTTACCGGATGTTTTATGTATGTTTTCATCTATGTTTACGAGTCATACAAACGTAAGGAAAAAAATTATTGTGAAAACGTTTGTGATTATTTAATAATGGCATATCATGGTGGTGTCGGGGAAGGGGAGAATAAATGAAATAACAGGCTCTCACCTCCCGAGCTCCAGCACTGGTGGCCGCATACTGTCGATCTGGTCCCTGGCCGCTTGCTTGTGGGGACCCGGCACTTGATGTCTTAGATTCACTCAGCCAGTCAGGGGCCGAGGTGAAACCCCGCTATGGCTGCTGACTGGCTGAGTGGACCTGACATGTTAAGTGCAGGGTCCCCACTCAGACAAGGAAGCGGCCAGGGACCAGATCGGCGGCATGCGGCCACCTGCGTTGGAGCTTGGGAGGTGAGAGTATGTTATTTCATTTATTCCCCCCTTCCCCGGCACTTGTGAAAAAAAAAAAAGATGTCTGCCCGGACTTCTCCTTTACCAAATTGAATGATATCATAGGCAAAAGTTTATTTTGTTTCTGCAAATCAGCCGTTAATATCCTTTGAAAACATTACACTTTTTTAAAAAACTCTGTTCAGACTTTTAGAAGTTGTTTGCCTTGATGAAAAGAAAAGAAGAGGCTAGAGAAATCTTTTGAGTTTCATTTTGGCAATGTTTATACATGTGAATTGTCAAGATACCGGTGATTCTATTAACTCAACCAATTACACCTGGATCTGACAGCATGGGGATGTGAAGAAGCAAGTCTTTCAAGTGTAGAATGCATAAAGCAATTTGTTCCTCACGTTAGATTCCTGAGCATCTAATCTATGAAAACATTTGTTGTTTTACTCTGGATATTACAAAAGAATGATATTTGTCTACGCAACTCATTGAGAAGAAGTTAAAACGATCTACAGCCCGACTTTAACACCCCCCCACCTCACCATCATCCATGGGGTCACAGCATCTTTGTTCTCAGAAATGCTGGGAGTCCCAGTTGTTGAGCCCGGCTTATCTATTGATGACATATGGGCCCTATTACGCGGGCCGATTATAAAGTGAAAAATCGTTATATCGTTCAAATTTTAATAATAGTCGTGTAATTTCAGGCAACAACCGAAAAATTGTTTGTGTGTCGTTGATTTAGATCTGACCTTAAAATTATTGTTAACCTCCGCAACCCCCCCCCCGCCCCCCCACCGTCAATCTCCGCATGGGCTCCAAGTTCTTTTGTTATGAATAGAGCCACAGGTACGGCATGTGACCAGCAGCTCTATACATTCCTATGGAGCCGCCGGAAAAAGCCCACTTTTGTCAGGACAACCCCTTTTAAGGTGCTATACAGAGATGAGCGAACCAGACGGAAATTCGTTTCATGAGCTTCGCGAATTTTGGGTCAAACTCATGAAATTAGTTAAGATTTGTCATGAAATCGTTAAGATTCATTCCGCGAATCCTAACGAATTTCATTAAAACAGTGGGGGGAATTTGTCAAAGCATGTTGTTGTAAAAGTGTAAAAAAATCTGAAAATCACAATTTAAAAAAATGTCAATCAGCCTGTCACTCATCCAATTTCCGCCATGGACAGCAGTGGACCTTGGTGGATCAGCGGCGTAATATCACTTTTTTTTCCCCCAAGGACAGAAGTGGAGTGCAAGCACTGATTGTAAGACCCATACTCCATTCACTGATTCCAGTAACCTGGTAGAACTCAATGGGAGTGTACAGTGCCCAGTGCTCAGTCAGTGAATGATGTGGACTGTGTCTACACTGGTCCCAGTGAATTCCTATAGGCTCCCAGTTACTTGGGGTAAACTGGACACTTGGTTGGCAGCTACAACAAACAATCCCCCACAATCAGCCCTTCTATCCTATCCTCTCCTCTCTGTCCCTATATCCCTCTGTTAGTCTCTCCTCTCTGTCCCTATATCACTCTGTTAGTCTCTCCTCTCTGTCCCTATATTGCACTGTTATTCTCTCCCTGCTCTGCTGTAACTGCCTGCTGCCATCCTGCTCTCTCCTCTACACACAACCGACTGTCCGCCTCTGTTACCGAACCTCCTTATATAGAGGGGGATTAGCTGACATCACAGAGGAGCCTGCAGCCGATTGGACGGGTGCTAGAGATTATAGTTAATCCCTTTCTCCCATCCAGTGACGCTCAAGACATTATGTGCAGCTGCCTTTTTTTTGCGAATTTCCTTAACTAATGGGTGGGAATTCGCCTCGCAGAACTAAGCAAATAATGGCCCGATTTGCAGCGAATCAGAATTAGCTCGTCTCTAGTGCTATAAAATACAGTGGTTTTTTTGTGTATAAGCAAAAAAAAAAAAATATATATATATATATTTTTAAAATTAGGCATCCATTGAAATGACACTGAGAAGAATGAACCAATACTTAAAGGGGTTGTCCAGCGAAAAATGTTTTCTTTCAAATCAACTGGTGTCAGAAAGTTATATAGATTTGTAATTTACTTCTATTTCCAGTCTTCCCATACTTATAAGCTGCTGTATGTCTTACAGGAAGTGTTGTTTATTTACATTGAGAAACAGTGCTCTCTGTTGACATCTCTGTCCAGAGCAGGAGAGGTTTTCTATGGGGATTTGCAGCTGCTCTGGACAGTTCCTGACTCGGCCAGAGATGTCAGCAGAGAGCACTGTGTCTGAATGTAAATAAACAACACTTCCTGTAGGACATACAGCACCTTATAAGTATGGGAAGACTGGAGATTTTTAAATAGAAGTAAATTACAAATCTATACAACTTTCTGACACCAGTTGATTTTAAAAAAAATTTTCCCGCTGGAAAACCCCTTAAGTAAGAACCCACAGAGCAGCAGCCCCACATAGCTTCACTCTGAATGGCAGCGTCCGCCAAGATCCTGTTTTCAGACTGATTATTCACAGATGCATAAATATGGAAGCAAACAGCACTGTTACAATCAAAACCAAGCAGCCATTGACTAAGAAGAAAAAAAAAGGATTTTCGCCCCATGCAGCTGCTGCCACATGGCATTCTGCCGCATGTATCTGCCCCTCTGTGCCCTTACACTATCTGTCCTTTTAATCCAGTCTTGTTTATATTTATCCACTCTATATATTTATATATTCCTTCACATTCAATCTACATTGTTGTATACAGTATATCGGTATATAAAGTATGTTGTCTGATGCAATTTAACTACGCAATACAAGTTTTAAGAAGTAATTCAATATATAAAATAGGTTACATTAATTGAATATAAACAATTTAATTAAACTGTCCAACTAGATAGAGAGAATAAAGAGAGGAAAGATGGGATGAGGGGTAAAACTATAGAAATTACGCTACATTCAAGACCAGAAGTGGATCCAGCCCAGGAAGTGGAAGTCTCTTCCAGAACTTATTTTATAATAAACAATGATCCCTCTGAGCGGCCAGCATTACCCTTCTCAGCAATTTATATACAGTATATTTCTGTGATATCAGATGATCGGGGCATTACTTAGCCTGCAGGACATTGTATTGTTCCTCTTAGGTGTGAGATACATTTGGCAGGTATTAGCTACTGTGTACTGGGAACGCACCACTAGGTCTGCTGTTTGGTAAATGCTCTGGTCTAAAGATGAGCAAATTTTCGATCAAACTTGTTAAGATTCTCGAATCAAAGCTTAAGGAATTTCATTAAAACAGCTAAAGCTATAGTAGCTTCAATACTGATATTATTACAGCATGTTGTTGTAAATGTGTAAAAAATCTGAAAATTGCAATTTATAAAAAATGTCAATCAGCCAGTCATTCATCCAATTTCAGCCATTCCTCTCCTCTCTGTCCCTATATCACTCTGTTAGTCTCTCCTCTCTGTCCCTATATCACTCTGTTAGTCTCTCCTCTCTGTCCCTATATCACTCTGTTAGTCTCTCCTCTCTGTCCCTATATCACTCTGTTAGTCTCTCCTCTCTGTCCCTATATCACTCTGTTAGTCTCTCCTCTCTGTCCCTATATCCCTCTGTTAGTCTCTCCCTGCTCTGCTCTATCTGCCTGCTGCCATCCTGCTCTCTCCTCCACACACAGCCGACTGGCCGCCTCCATTACTGAACCTCCTTATATAGAGGGGGAGGTGCTGACATCACAGAGGGGCTGCAGCTAATTGGACGGGTGCTAGAGATTATGGTTAATGCCTTTTTCCCGCCCTGTGACGCTCCATACAGAAAGTGCGGCCGCCATTTTGACAGAAGCGAATTGACAATGCGATTCGCAAAAAATCTTTATTTGCCGGATTTGTTTTGCGCATTTCCACTCTGCTCCAACACAAGTTGACACTTCCCGAAGCCGATCCAATTCTTATTCTAACCCATTTTTACTGCTTCCAACACATCAATTTCAAGAACGGACTGTTCATTTTCTGCCTAATATATCCCAACTAAAGTTAAGTAAGTTTTGAGCATTCTCGAGTTCGTCCAAACCTGAGGGTGCGGCATTTGATTAGTAGTGGCTGCTAAAGTAGGTTAAACCCCTAAGGCTGCCGGGAAGAGATGGATACAGCCATACGCCAACAGCAGCAGCCACCGCTAATCCACCGCTAATCGGATGACGCACTTGGGTTTGGATGATCTTGAGAATGCTCGAATTTTGCTCAACTCTAATCCCAACCCCATCCCACTCAATTTTACAAATGTCACCTATCAGTTGTTATGGTCAATCAGTGTATCTAGATGATATTTAACCCCTTAAGGACGTACCAGTAAGATATTAAGTCCAGGGGATCTATGAAGGGAGCTCAGGAGCTTGTTAGGCAGTAGAAATCACGCTGCCGCCCATCATTAACCCATTAAACGCTACCGACTGTAGTGATTAAAGTGTCACTGTTGTTTCATTTTTTTTATTTTTTTTGTGCAGAAATCAATAGTACAGGCGATTTTAAGAAATTTTGTAAGCTGGAAAATGCATTTTTATCATGAAAAAGCAGTTTGAAGCTCTCCCCCCCGTCTTCATGGTTCTCTATGGAGAGGAGAGAGATGAGGCACCAAAACAGGACAACAAAGAGTTCATTTACAGCTACATCACCGGGATATCTCTTCTGAAGCCAGCACTGACCTCTCTGACCTCTGAATGTCGGCTTTCACACAGCTCCCACTGTGTAATCCTTTGTTCTCTGCTGGGGGGTAATCTCCCTCCTCCCCCCCCCTCTCCATAGATTACACAGGGCTGATGTAAATTAGTCGAGATTTCCTGATAATGAGCAGTGAATTAGAGAGGGGGGGGGGACCTGGGGAAAGGTTTTTTGAATGCAGATAATGGCATATTTGCCTAATAAACCCAATTATAAAGTTTCTTAAAATTGCCTGGACTATTGATTTCTGAAAAAAAAAAAAAAAATGAAACGACAGTGACACTTTAACCCTTAGACGACCCAGGGCGTATAGTTACGCCATGGAAGTCTGTCCCCAGACGACCTAGGGCGTAACTGTACGCCCTGGGTGTTTCTCCCGCTATGAAGCGTGCTCCGGAGCGGAGCTCGCTTCATAGCAGGTGGGGGCCGGCCGCAATCAGCAGCCGGGACCTCACCGGTAATGACACGCTGCAGCGATCGCGCTGCCGCGTGTCATTAACTCCTTAAACGCCGCGATCGCGGCGCGACCGCGGCGTTTAAGTGTAAGTGACAGGGGGAGTCCCCTGTCACTTACCGATCGGGACCCCCGCAGTGTGACTGCGGGGGTCCCGATCGGTAAAACGGGCCGCCGGAGGTCTCTCACCTGCCTCCGTGTGGTCCGATCGGCGCTCTGGTCACTGAGCCTGCACAGGCAGGCTCAATGAGCAGAGCGCCGATAACACTGATCAATGCTATGCCTATGGCATAGCATTCATCAGTGTAAAAATCCAAGTACTGGATGTAAAAGTCCCCCAAAGGGACTTCAAATGTGTAAAAAAAAAAAAGTTAAAAACACTAACACACTACCCCAAAACCCCTCCCCCAATAAAAGTCTAAATCACCCCCCTTTCCCATTATATAAATAAAACATATAAAAATAAATAAATAGATAAACATATAATATACCGTAGCGTGCGTAATTGTCCGATCTATTAAAATATAACAAGCGTCATTGCGAACGGTAAACGGCGTACACGAAAAGAGGGAAAAAAGTGCGCGGATTACCGATTTTATGTTACATTATATATATATAAAAAAATTAATAAAAAGTGATCAAAACGTCCGATCTTCACAAATATGGTATTAATAAAAACTAGAGATCATGGCGGAAAAAATGACACCACATACAGCCCCGTAGGTGAAAAAATAAAACCTTTATAAGCGTCACAATAGTCCCATTTTATTTATAATTAATTGCCAAAAAAAAGGATTTCATTTAAAAAAGATATATAACATTAGAGAATCTGCGTAAACCTGCATATGGTTGTGTTCGGACTGACCTATAGAGTAATGGTATCATGTCGCTTTTACCATATAGTGCATTACGTAGACACAGGAACCCCCCAAACGTTACCATATTGCATTCTTTTTTGCGATTTCACCAATTTATATCTTCATAAATAATATATTTGGGATTCCATCATACATGTTATGGTAAAATGAATGACGCCATTACAAAGTACAACTATTCCTGTAACAAATAAGCCCTTACATGGCCTGTAGATAAAAAACTGAAAGTGCTAGAGCTCTTAGAAGGGGAGGAGGGAAAAACGGAAACACTAAGATCAAAATTTGCGCGGTCCACTGGGTCATTTTGGGCCTGGTCCTCAAAGGGTTAAGTGTCAGTAACAGGAGCTGTCTGATTGGTACCCCGACAGTGGGACTGTGAGAGTCCTGATCATTGTCTATGACTGCCCCTTGCATGAGGCTTAGTTGATAAAACTGTTGGTAGGTTTAGAAAGTATGGCGCATTAGTGGGAATAAGTTAGAATATCCTAGCATCACTAAAGGCAAACCATATCAACGTTTAACATCAGGGTTAAGGAACATATCCATATCCTTTTCTAGGGACACCATCTAAGGACACCTTCTGAGGTGACTTCTATGGGTAAAGAACAGACTATCCTTCATACTCTTTCATACTTCCTTTATACTCTTCTAACCATGGAATTGTCTGTTTTTGTTTATCACATGTGGTTAAAAAATGTAACTTGAAAAAATATAACGTAATGGGGTATTGTGCATTACATAGCTACAGTATACATAACAAATTGAGGGAGGGGGGGTGTAGAACAACCCCTATAAATGAAGACAATAAAAAAGCTTCTCTCTTTGAAGTAAGATGCGCCATGTAGAGATAGTAAAGCCAAGCTCATTATTTTCCGCCATCACAAAGATTTTACACAACCAAACTCCAATGTTTTCTGCTGAGACATTTTAATTGGTTTCCACATGTTTCCATTTTATCTTCTGATTGCAAAGAGATACACAGTGTGCTTAATCACCTAATAAATTAGCACAACCATGAAGTAGGAGACGAGCTTTCAACTCAAGCTTGATGCCACCTCCAATGTGACTGCATGCAATTATCACCCGATGAGATCACTGGATGCACCTTACACAAAGTCTTCATGTGTCGCTGCATGGGGGGGGGGGGGGGGCTGGGAGAATTTTCGCCTTTTCTACGTTTGACTTTGATGTTCCCTTATTTCTGGGTCAAATATCCTATTACTCCTCGATAGACCAAACAATGGCGGCTTTGTGCTGATACTATTGCCTGTTACCACTTCGTTTTCCTCTTTTAAGTGTTTAGACTTTTTGTGTTAGCTCTTTGCTTATCTTGCATTTTATAAAAACACGCTCGAATCAATGGGAATGATTTCTATAGACGCATTAAGATATAATGTATTCATTTTCAAAATTATTTTTTTCCCCCAACAACTCAAAGCAGTTTCAATTGCTAATTGACTCGCTTCAGCGCTACACATTTTAATCAGTAAAACAACACTACCATAGCAATAATTATCACCACGACAATCCAGGCTGAAAGACAGAAAGCGAGCTGCACTATTAAAGGGAATGTGTCACCTACATTTTACTAAAACTTGTTCTTTTATTCTAATCTGTTTCTATTTTCTTACTATTACTTACTATTTTTTATTATTTCACTTTTTGAACATTGTAATGGGGGCGGCCATCTTGCCTGGGCTGTTCTTAACAGCATTTAGTGACATGCTTTACAGCAAGTCTCATGGACATAGACAACAACCCTTGAGATGAATGTGAAGCATTACTGAGTACATTCTGTGACCCGTGAAGAGGTTATTCATTATGACTTTATTAAAGACAGGTCAAAAATATAGGTTTAAAAACATCTAAAAGAATAAACACCATCATTAAATATAAATTGCAACACCTCCCTGTGGAAAAAAAAAAGAATGCACCGTTTGCAGTAGCAAATTCAATGGAAATGGTATACCAGAATATTAGTGAGACAACACAAGTAATAATACAAGCATAAAATATTGTATATGCTGCAAAAATCTGCAAATATATACATCCAAATCTACAAAACATAAAAGGGAAATCTGCACAGATCAGCAAACATCACATTGAACACATAGGGGGAGATTTATCAACCATGGTGTAAAGTGAACCTGGCTCATTCGCCCCTAGCAACCAATCAGATTCCACCTTTCATTCCTCACAGACTCTTTGGAAAATGAAAGGTGGAATCTGATTGGTTGCTAGGGGCGACTGAGCCAGTTTCACTTTACACCATGTCTGATAAATCTCCCCCATACTTTGTTCATTATTACGATTGTTTGTACACTAGAGCATATAGACCTCAATTGCAACTGTAACTAACGACTATCGTTCTGTGTATTATGGTGAATGATTTCAGGTCATTTGCTTAAGCGCTTATTTGCAATCGTTTATCGTTAATCGGTGAAAACAAAAACTGCTTAGTCTAATAGGACCCCAAGTCCAGCTTCATATCCTGGAGTGGTATAAAGTGTTAAAAGCTAAAGGGCACTTAAGTCAGTAGTACACAGGGCAATCACCAGGAGCAAGCGAGCGCCAACCTGTCAGGTCATAAGAGAAACAGATTACTGACCTCAGGGAGACCAACCAAACGATAACACTGCCAGCAGCTAGTGAAAGCGCTCAATGCAGTGAAATCCTAGTTGCATTGCCCCCTGGCAAACATGAATATGCAAAAGAAGAGCCCGTGGAGCCTCGAAAACACAGGACTAGCCAGATATCCCTCCGGGAAGGACCCAGCCAAGGGGCGGCTCCTGTTAGGAAACCACCAAAACCACCATATTAAGTGGCCCTGTAAGTCAATGTAATGACAAGGGAAAAACCAAGGCTAGGTAACCATCCACATACAGCTGTTTCGGTCAGCGTTTGCTTCCTCCTCGGTGCTCACTCGCTGCTGTAACTATTACACGCGCGGCTAAGTGTGGGGGTCTCATAGGAGATAGTGGCAGTCTGCTATCAAAGTCGCGTGCCTTCCAACATGTTGAAAGACAATGAAAGACAACGATCAGCCAAAGCGTTTATTGGCCGTAATGGCTGATAATCGGCTAAATACGGCCGATAATCGCTTAGTGTAAGAGAGCCTTTAGAGTCTCTACTCCCAAGCAATGATGGGTAGAACCACACTCATTGCCTCGGTAACGTCTACACTCGGCCATCTCATCGTCAGTGGTTAATAATAAAGAATGATAGTTGTTGTAACGTCCGTGCACAGAAGACCAATGCCCACAATCCCCTACACATATTTTCCATAGTCAAAGGGAACAAGTTATGGAAGATTTTGCCGAACACATAACAAATAGGTATTATTCACTGTCTGTTTCCAATCCCAGTAGTCTAAAGCAACAGACCTTAAACAATATGTGCATAAAAAGCCAAGATGTTCCCTTTCCATAAGCTTTACAAAGATTTCCATCAAACTGTAAATATTACTAATCCCTCGTTCACACAAAGAAATCATTGGAGGATTACCGGTGATTAAACGGGGAAATAAATCATGGAAACACAATGGAAATCATTTCTATTGTTCAGGATATGGTACAACTCTTTATTGTAAAGAAATCGCATTTATTTCTGCTGCCTATAAGAAGTGTGAGATTCAATGTGGGATAAAGCTAACCTACTTATATGGGAATTCTGTAGGCGATTCTTCTCGGAAAACCATAAAGGAAAAAAGACCCACAAAAAGCAACTACAATTTCATATCTGTCACCTAAAAAGAAGTAAAAAAAAAAACAACGGATTCCTTTGGAGATAATGGGCTGAGATGACAGATATGTAGAGTAGAAATGCTGGCATTGCATTATATGGTTGTCATATATTCTCAGTACAGCGATACCGTAGATACATGCAAATAGTCTGTTTTATGTTTGCCATTAACATAGTAAAACCCTTCCACCATACTTTTTTAAAATTTAATTTAAAATGTAATTAAATTTCTTTTTTTTAAATAAGTGTATTTAATCTTTATGTACGACAGATCCTCAGATAATAACTGATTACGAGTAAAGATGAGCGAGGCAGCTGGAAATTGGTTTCGCGAGCCTCGCGAATTTTTGGTCAAAGATTTGCAAACTGAATCTTAACGAATTTCATTACAACAGCTAAAACTATAGTAGCTACAATACTGAGACTATTACAGAAAGGGCAAATTTGTTAAAGTATCTATATGTAAAAGAGTCAAAAATTGGAAAATCACAATTTAAAATCAGACAGTCAATCATCCAATTTCGTCCATTCCTCTCCTCTCTGTTCCTATATCTCTCTGTTAGTCTCTCCTCTCTGTCCCTATATCTCTCTGTTAGTCTCTCCTCTCTGTCCCTATATCGCTCTGTTAGTCTCTCCTCTCTGTCCCTATATCGCTCTGTTAGTCTCTCCTCTCTGTCTCTATATCTCTCTGTTAGTCTCTCCTCTCTGTCCCTATATCTCTCTGTTAGTCTCTCCTCTCCTATCCTATCTTTTTCTATCCTCTCCTATCCTCTTCTCTCTGTCCCTATATCTCTCTGTTAGTCTCTCCCTGCTCTGCTGTAACTGCCTGCTGCCATCCTGCTTTCTCCTCCACACACAGCTGACTGTCCGTCTCCGTAACTGAACCTTATATAAAGGGGGAGGCACTGACATCACAGAGGGGCCTGCAGTTGATTGGACGGTGCTAGGGATTATGGTTCATACCTTTCTCCTGCCCAGTGATGCCCCAGACAGCATATGCGTCCGCCTTTTTTTTTTTTTTTTTACGAAATTCCTTAACGAATCAGTGGGAATTTTTGTATTTGAATTCTTTGCATAATGAAGCGAATTGATGGCTCGATTCGCAGCGAATCTTGATTTGCCAGATAAGCTTTGCTCATCTCTAGTCACGAGGCATCCCACTGCCGAGACCCCCACATTCAGATGTAACGTGTGGGTAGATCTGGCAGCAAGTGTTCATTTTTAAGAAGGTTGTATATTAGTCTAGGATTGAATATACCGCTACATCTGCCAAATACTCAATAACCCTATAATATAATTCTACAGGAAACAGACTCAAGGTTGTGATTCAAAGGCCAGTTTCAGCAGTCACAGAATATTACTCATGTCAGTGATTGCAATACACTTCATTGTATTAAGCAGATGCATGGTAGAGATGACAATCAAAACCTCTCTATTATATTGTAAAAATATTGGTTTGATAAAACTGGGGGGAGATTTACTAGAACAACATAGTGCCTGCTCTGTGGTTGCACCTGACATAAAACAAGTTTCAAGTGAAGTTTTTCATCACAGAATAAGGCCGGGTTCACACTGCATTTAATGGATCTGTTTTTAAATGGTTGCACCCAGCCACCAGTGCTGCACCTGGACCTTTAAAGGGGTTATCCAGTGCTACAAAAACATGGCCACTCTCCTGCAGAGGCAGCCCCACTCTTGTCTACAGCAAGGACCAAAACTTTTTTTTTTTTAAATCTGACCCATCTTATTTTATGTGCTAATAACTTTAACATACTTTAAAAAATAGTCATATAAATGCTAAAATTTGAATTTTTCTAGGTTTGAAATTCTCTATGGGTAACAAATATAGTCACATAACACAGATGACATAATAATTCTTATTTGCAATATGTCTACTTTGTGTCAGCATTATTTGGTAAAGGTCCTTTTAGTTTTTAGGATGTTATAGGGCTTAGAAGTTTGGGAGCAAACTGTTCAAATGTCATGTACAGTCACAGCAGCAATGATAAGGTACAGTAACAGCAGTAATGATAAGGTACAGTAACAGGGGCAAAGATTATGAACACTAACAGCAGTGACAATAAGCTAATCTTACAGAAGCGATGTTCAGGTACACAAACAGCGCAGACAATCAGGTACACTAAGAGGAGCAACAATTAGGTACACTAACAAGAGTGACAATCAGCTACACTTACAGGAGCAATGATCCAGTACAGTAACCTTTTTTTTGTCAGGAAAAAGGGACCCATGGGCTTTGAGGGTTCAACCCAAATGTAAGGGATTTACACCAGCCAAAAGGTAATACCTAAGTCTGACTTATTTACGAATATGTGTACGTGATATAAGCTAAAGTAATTTGACACAGCCGGTTGCATATTTTATTCTCACCAGCCTTTCTATAGTAGAAAACACTGCTGAATACCATAACACAATAGTTACTGTGCCGAATACCATCAAACTGTAAGTCGACGCTAACACAATAGTTACTGTGTATGCACATCTAAATATCCAAAATATTAATATCCTCTTTAGGAACACATATCTGGAATATTCCTTTTACATAATATATGAGTATATTCTGAAAAGTATGGGGGACATTCATCAAGACTGGCCAGATGGACTTACTAAGAGGCGCACGTCTCTTAGTAAACCTGAAAGGGGTTATCCAGCTCTACAAAAACACGGTCACTTTTCCCCCTCTCTTGTCTCCAGGATCAGGTGTGGTTTGTAATTAAGCTCCATTTACTTACCCCACCCAATCTGGAGACATGAGAGGGGAAAAAAGGCCATGTTTTGGTAGTGCTGGATAACCCCTTAAACTGCCCTGTGCCTGGTGCAAGCTCTGCGCAACAAATCTACATCTACTTCCAGCAGGTGTACATTTGTACCATGATTTACGCCTGTGAGCGGGTGCCTCCTCCCCGCCTTGCCGGACCCCCTTGCCTGCCCATCAGGATGCATACAAAAAAGGTGCCCCTTCTTTGTGGCGTATGAATGTATAAATGTGCCCCTATATATACAGTATAGTAATCAATATAAGATCAGGGAAATCAAATATTTAGAAGATGACAATATTCATTCTGAAATACTAGGATCAGCTAGTTACTAAATAGCAGCTGGTGACAGCGCACAGACCTCAGATTGCAGAACAGAACACTGTTCAAGAAGCTGATTCTGTCAAGCAAAAAGATTATTTCACTACAGATTGCTTATGCCATTTGTTATTCACCACTGCCAAATGAATTCAAAGGAAGCCAAAGGACTTCTGGGAAACGTCAAGGATGCAGCCCTGTATATTACATCATAAACCTAATACCGTATCAAGCCATCAATTGTAAAGGACAAACACTCAATAAAGCCTAATACCTGCTCTACAAGGTCTCTGACAACCTGCTATTCTTAGACTGTAGTCAAACTGTTATATATAAGAAACATCATATAATTTATAAGATGAAATCCCAGTTTCATAATATAAATCCCAGTCTACAGTACAGCCTTGATTTTTTCCAGGGCTGCCCCAGAATCCAGCTTACTTTTGGGCCACTAGGGGGCGCTCCTGAGAAAGTTTGACACTTCACAGATAGAGGACAGAGTGTAAGTGTCTTGTGATTTAGGATTCAAATATTGGTAAAATATTTTAAAAAATATGCAAGTATGATAAAGTATAATGGTGTCTCTGTACAGTGACTATTTCCAGTGGAAAGGGCGCTGTCAGAAATTCTTGGGTTTGCTTCTACCATGAAGCACATATGCCAATACACTTTAGGGCTATGTTCACACTATGTAAATCTACGGCCGTAGTTCTCGCCGCAGAACTAAAGCCGTAGATTTGCGGGGTGGAACATAGCATTGTTTGCTATGGGATCCCGGCTGAAGCCTACACACATCGTATACGCTCTGGCCGGTTCCCATGCGGCGCCGCAAACTGACAGGTCCATTATTTGTGGACAAAATTCAATGAATTCCGTCCGCAGAAAGACCTGGCAGTTCACACAGTGAAGCGAGTGGCTCCGGCCGCTTGCTTCACTGTGGGCTATGGGAGGCTCTGATGCAGGTGCATGCTGATGCGCCCGCATCAGTGCTCCACGGCGGAAAGATCATCCGGCCGGTACTTAAGTACCGGCCGTGATGATCCGGGCTGAGACCGGCTGTTCCGTGACCCGGCTGGAGTCATGGAACGGCGGTCTCATCCGTAGTGTGAACATAGCCTGAGTGCTTTATTTTGGCACAATTTCCTATATGTTCCCTGATGAACCTGTGGCATCTTTTCCAGGGGAAACACGTTGGAACAGAGAAACAGTAGTGCATCTAATTCTAAAACTATCTGTCCCCTTCAATAATATAGCGTAACAATGGTTTAATAGACATGATACCCACACATCTTCCTGTATATAGGTATATAATTGTGGTGTGATTTGTGTCACACAGTGCAATTTTATTGTATCATATGTTTGTCCTTTTTTATTTTTTTCCTGGGCACTTTAATTACAATAGGGACTGACACCGTGGTTGGGGCCACCATATTAGGGAGATGGGCACCCCAAAAGGCAGGGAAAGATTTTTTCATTCGAACAGGGCACACTTCCCCTATGTCTACATAATAAAACCATTGTGTGATCAATCTTATTCCCCTCAATGCAACATCTGTCTGATGTCATCACATTTTGAACCAATAGTCTGAACAATATTCAAGTTTAATACGAATGTACCATTGGGTACATCACTCTGCTTTTTTTTTCACCTTAATGGATCGTTGTTGGGCCTTTTTTTTAAATTGCCTCCCAATTCCTGCACTCGGCACCAGTCTTTTAGAGAGCACAGGCCCGCTCTGGAACACTGGGGGCTGGCACCCCGACCCCAGGGTGGCAATATCCCCTCCCCTCTGTGATGCGGCTTCATTGATTCTAATGTCACAGAGGGAGGGGGCTGGTGCTCCCTAGAAGATCGAACCAAGAGGCAATTAAAAAAAAAGGACCATGCCACTGGCACCCCCGCGCCTGCGCCAATCTATTAAGGTAATAAAAAGCTGTGATGTTCCTGATTATACATTCGCTTTACAGCAGACTAGTTGTGAAATTTACTTTAGGGGGCATTCACATGAAGATGATGTGCTACGGACCAGAATCACAGAACTCCCAGCATCATGTATCATTATGATGCCGGGAGCTCTGAAACTGTTAAACTCTTCATGCTACAGTACTGATATAGTAACAGTACAGTAGTGCAAAGACTGTTTCAGAGCTAACTCCATTCTGTAGCACATCGTCCGTACCTGTAGACCATGCATGGAACGTATGAGTGCCCCCTGACCCGCAGTCCCCCTGTGGAAATAAAAGTCACAAAACTGAGACTGTTTAAAATTTCAGGCCTATAATGTAGCAGTGATGCAATTTTGTGAAGCGTATATTATAGCATCGCCTAGAAGATCACAGCTTGATATATTACTAACAAGAACAAAAAAACATGTGTTTACCAATAAGCGAGGGGTCCAGAAGCTGAAATCTTATGCCAAATCAATGTACATTGCAGCCAAGAGATCGTCTGTCTAATAAACAAATGAGACAAGCTCAGTATCTAGTATCTCATTTCAAATAATAAAATATGGAGAGTATCTATATGGAGGATACAATGGAAGGCTTTCCCCCTTTAAACACCATGGCTCAGGCTTACTTTTGAATATGTGTTATGTTATTGTAACACTGGGTTACCGAGAGTCAAAAACTTGGATGGCATTCATGTTCTACCCATAATGGAAAATACTATTTTACACACATTTGTAGTGTCCCACTATGTGTTTTCTTCTTTCTTGCACCTTTACAGTGTTACAGTTAGGACAGTGCACCGCTGTACCTTACTCCAACCACTAGGTGTCACACTCCTTCACAGCACAGCTCCAGACTAACCAGGTTTAGCTACATACACCTCCTTCCCTCTATAGTTTGCACTTCCTTTAGTTTAGTTAGTGCCTGGCTTCAGGGCAGGAAGGACATACTATACCTGTCCTCTGGGTCTAGCTCCAGACAGAGTGGACATGCTACACTTGCTTCGGACAGCTAGTTATCTAACCTTTATGGGTTGCTAGACTGAACCCCCAGGGAGTCTCACCCCTTGCCTATGCTGTTGATTTTTCTAGTTTCAGTGCAGTAAACCACCTAAAGAAAGGAGAGGAGCACTAAGGCTGTACTGCAGTAGAGCACAGAGCAAGATTAGCCGCTCTCTACTGATTTACGCTCAGCTGAGTAGGAAGGATACTACTAGCTAGCTTCACCCAAAGACAGGAGACCTGGGACTCATACTACCCCATTAGGATGGACACCAGACACTGAGGGGCAGAAGGCGGTCATATATGCAGAGAACATATATATATATATATATATATATTTATATATTATATATATATGTAAATATATAAGTACAAGGATTTCTACAGAACACTATAAAGACATTTCAACACATCCTGGCAGAGTTCTCACTAATTAGGCAAGGGGTCCTCCAATCCGGTCCCTGACACCTTCTACTGTTAACTTCTTCTATCAACTCACCTATCTGCCTAATCCTATTGCTGCTGTTGATTTTTGCACTAAATACCTGAGCACTGTTATTGCTATTGCACCATTGCAGTAAAGTTTGAACTTTGCTTAAAGTGGGTCTCTACCGTCGCAAATGCACCCACACGCCGCACCTCTCCTTTCTCCTAACCAATGTCTGGTTGCCATGTGTCGGGGGTGGGTGTTACCACTCCTGGCCACGATGACAAGTAGCCCCCAAAACATTAGAACCCACCAGCAGCCACAACCCGGGCCACGGCACACACACACACATATACAGTATTTTCCTACATATAAGACTACTTTTTAATCCAGTAAAATCTTCTCCAAAGTCAGGGGTCGTCTTATAGGCCGAGTGTTGTCTTATAGGGCAAGTGCTGAGAAACTTTGGAACAGGACTGGAGAATCTGCGGTTGCGACCGTATGAAAGGCAGAGCAAGCTGCAGGTGTCCGGGGTATGGAAAAGAGAGTTACCGCAGAGTGGTGCTGTGCTCAGAAAAAAACACCGCTTTCACCCATCTGGCCCGTCCTTGTACGCTATCAGTATTACTGTACCTCCTCTGCCCCTCAGATCTCTGCCCCTCAGGTTTTGTATTATTTGGTGTCCATTGGGGTTAGTCTTATACAGTGAGTATAGTTCAAACTCTATATTTTAACTGGAAGTTAAGGGTCGTCTTATACACCGGAAAATACGGTATATTTATTTTATGGGACATGATCTGACAGTCACCCACCACGCTTATCAGACTTATTAGTAGGCAGATGAGAGTTGTGCTAGAGACTATTTTATCCTACAGCTGGTGGATCAACCCCTAAAAGCGTTTCAATTAAAATTTTTGCTTATTAGTGTGATCTTTTACTTTTGGATAAGAATTCTGGGATTAAAAGAGGAGTCCGGTGAGGAAAAAAAAATCAGTACGGGCACGGGGAGGAACATAATAAAGAAAGTATACTTAGCGGTCCCCCTGCCCCCGCATCGCTGCATTCCCGCACCTGGACACCCGCCAACATTCTCCATCTGTCCCTCCTGCAACTTCACAACCCGGCTGATGGATGCCCCACTCAACCAGTCAGTGACTGAGGCAGGACACAGTTGCAGTCACTGACTGGCTAAGCGGGCTATTTCCCACCAAGTTGTGATGTACGCCAAAGGTGGGAGAAAATTATATCTGGCGGGGTTCCAGTGATGCTGCACTACTTTCTCTCACTCTTTCTTTCTCTCTCTCTCTCGCTCGCTCTCTTTCTCTCTAAATTTTTCTCTCTTTTTCTTTCTTTCTCTCTCTCTTTCTCTCTCTCTCTCTTGCTCTCTTTTTCTCTTTCTCTCTTTTTCTGTTTTTCTCTCTCTCTCTCTTTCACTCCTCTCTCTCTTTCTTTTCTTTCTTTCTTTCTCTTTCTTTGTTTCTCTCCTTCTCTCTTTCTCTTGCTATTTCTCTCTATCTTTCTCTCTTTTTCTGTTTCTCTTTCTTTCTTTCTTTCTTTCTCTCTTCTTCTGTTTCTTTCTTTCTTTCTGTTTCTCTCTTTTTCTCTCTTTCTTTCTCTCTCTATCTTTCTCGCTCTCTTTCTCTCTCTTTCTCTCTCTCGCTCTCTTTTTTCTCTCTTTCTCTCTCTCTCTCTTTCTCTCTCTCTCTATCTTTCTCTCTCTCGCTCTTTTTCTTTCTCTCTTTCTCTCTCTATCTCTCTCTCGCTCTCTTTTTTCTCTCTCTTGCTCTCTCTCTTTCTCTCTCTCTATCTTTCTCTCTCTCTCTCTCTCGCTCTTTTTCTTTCTCTTTTTCTCTCTCTCTCTTTCTCTCTCTCTTTCTCTCTCTCTTTCTCTTTCTCTCTCTATCTTTCTCTCTCTCTCTCTCTCGCTCTTTTTCTTTCTCTTTTTCTCTCTCTCTCTCTATCTCTCTCTCTCGCTCTCTTTTTTCTCTCTTTCTCTCTCTCTATCTTTCTCTCTCTCTTTCTCTCTCTCTTTCTCTCTCTCTTTCTCTCCCTCTCTCTCTTTCTTTCCCCCACCCCCATACCTGCACTATAGTTTTGGATTTTGCTGGACTCCTCCTTTATACAGGCTTTATGGTACAGAACATTACCCCGTATTCAGTTGCTCGATAAGATTGTTCTGGTCTGATTCGCTTTATGAATCCCACGTAGACAAGCTGATGTTGTTGTTATGACACGTTCAGGATTAACAGCTTAATTTTCATTTCCCTTTTTGTTTAACCAAAAACAGGGAATCATAGTGTGAAGAAAGCAGCTGAGAAATCGAGCGTCATCTAAAATCTTTACAGACCTTCTACACGCTTAGACTAATCCTCCATGGAGGTACCAAGTGTCATGACGATAGAACTGACCACACAGGCAAGCAACGCTGTACACTTCTGCAGTAATTTTTGTTTTCTTTAACATTGGAGAACCCCTTTAAGTTCAGCCTTCACCTTGTGTGATTGATCATGTATGGCCAGTTTGGACAACTGCAAGAGTCAATATGGGCTAAAATGTGTATGACTGTGATTACGAAAAGTCTTCCATCAAACGTTTGTTCTACAGTTGTTCAACCTCCATCTATCTAATGTGTACGGCCATTTTAAAAGATAGGTCAACCAGGCTGCAACTGCTCAATTTCTTCGCAGTGCCACCCCAGGAAAAATGAAGAATTACACAGTTCCTCTGCAGGGAAACACTCTTGGTGGCCTCTCTTCAGTCTTTCCAAAGATGGGGTTGCTGATGAGCCCCCCATCTAAAATAATGGTCAGTCGTTGCTGACGGCCACCAAAAAGACGTCGGATATTTGCTAACGACTGCCATCTATAATGATCATGATCAATATAGATCACCATCATTAACAAATATTGGGAGTCTTTTTGACGGCCGTAAAATCCCGTAATGTGAACTTAGCCTCAATATGTAGCGGATTAGACAAAAAGTTTTTCTACTTAAGACAACCCTTTAAAAGCTTTTCTCTACAAATATGCTAAATATAAGGCTATGTTCACACAGCGTATATTTTCGTTAAAGTACGGCCGTTGTTGCAGATTGCAACAACGACCGTGATTAATACGTAAATATATGTTACGTTGCCGTCTATGGAATCCCGGCCGGAGCGTATACACATAGTATATGCTCCAGCCGGGATCTCTGGCGGCGCCGCAAAAAAACTGACAGAACTTGTCAGTGCACACAATGAAGCGCGCGGTTCATTGTGTGCAGTGGGGAGTTCTGATACGGGCGCACGCTGATGCGCCCGCATCAAAACTCAGCGGCACTAAACATCATCTGGCCGGTACTGCAGTAACGGACAGGATGATCTTGTCTGACACCGGCCGCTCCGTAACCCGGCTGGTGTCATACAATGTGTGAACATAGCCTAACATAGTGATCTTCTCCCAAGTTTCTATTTCTGTGAATCGAAAAACCCTTCCTGGTTGAGCTGAAAGTAACTGCGTACCTAAAGTAGCGGCCAAACTTATGTACAGCTAAAAACTTTTATAATTGGCCATAGCAGTAATTGGTTTCATTATAGTTACACCAAAAGTGCACATCTACACAGGAAGAAGCTGATGACCGTGGTTTGTTTCTCTCAAGACACCGAAGATAAATGGTTTTCCTCGTGACCTTGTTTTCGGGTTTCGAGGATAATGAAGCAGTATGCTGAGAGTTTTGCACATTTCAATGAAGAGTTTTCTTTATGTCACCAAAACAACATTGGTCTTCTCCCTTAGACGTTCATTTTATCGGGTAAGGAAAAGGGATAATGATTACAGTATTAAAAAAATGACATCTTTACAGAGAAACAGGCATAAAAGTATAAAAAAAAAACATGAATACAGCATAAAAAGAAACTACTGGTGACATAAAGTAACAATTAATGTCCCCGTGTCAGAAATGAGAACGTGGTGAAAAAATCATATTGTAAAAATTAAGTTACTGTAGCAGAAGGTTTAGACTAATTGGATCTGTACTAGTTATATGCTTGGGCGACTCTCAAATAACTGTAAGCGAAACATGTGTTGTACTGGCTTCAGACTCAGAAAATATGATTAGCATTTCAGTCTTCTTCACCCATTTAGGAAGGTCATATAACACAGACTTTTATCTTGCATCGAATGGTTTGGTTTATTGCAAACACATCTTATATTTAGCACCATATTAATGGATGGGAGATGGAAATCAGACTATAATCATTTACCCTCCGAACCCTGACAATGGCAGAATGTCCACATGCAAAAGCAATTAGTGGATGGAAATATGTCCGACTGCAATTGAGATCATTTAGGTTTTCATTTGGTTTGATACAACATAGTCTACTTCCGAAATGTACATATAAATGTCAGTGGATGGGGTTACTTGATAATGATATTTGTAATTAGACTATAGACTGTTGTAAAATGGGAAAACCACTGCGGCACTCACAAAATTCATGCAAGAACAACTTTATTCCATAATACAGTAGTGGTTACAAACATATTGGTTGCGATAGTTTCATGCGCTACATACGCTTCCTCTCAGCATGGCCAGGAGAAAGCACAAGTAGCGTGAAACGATCGTAGCCAACCTGTGTGTATCCACTACTGTGTGATGGAATAAAGTTGTTCCTGCATGAAGCTCGTGAATGCTGTTGAAGGTCTGCAGAGCACCACAGGTGTTGGGAACTCAGGTGAGCAAAAGTGGGGGCTGCTATACATTGTTGCCTATTTAATAGTGTCAGGACGAATGTGTGGGATTAATGGACTGATACTGTAGACTATGTTCACACAACTTTTAAAGGCCTTTTTGATTTTACGCAAAATAACGTCTATTATTTTTCAAAAAAATGTTTTTAATTGCTGTTAAATGATGGTGTCCAATAAAAACATCAGCGATTTCAACGATGTGTGAACATAGCCATGAAGTCCTTTTCATGTGAATATCCTCTCTTTATAGATACGTCATCAGAATATGCTCTACTTTTTAGAGGGTGATGAAATTACAAAAGGAGGGGTGCAGGTGGTATCCTATAGAGCTCCGACTCTAGGTTACTTATTAAGTGCACAGGGCACATCACCCCATCAATCAAAGGGAGGCGCCAGTACCCAGCGAACCCCGGCAAGTGTGCCAGGAGAAGACTACAAGATGGCCTAGGCTGAATAGAGAGAGAAAAGGGAAACGTAAACGACTCAGAGAAGATGCCCCCTGTGAGTAACTGGATATACCTGCACTGTATTATAGGGTCTGTAGTGGTAATGATGGTGGTCATGATGTGGCAGTATTATTTAGGGATTTTGTGGTGGTATCATTAGTAATGTCTAAATGTTTTGTTAACGTGCAGTATGGAGGCATTATGTAATCACTGTATGGTGGAAATATTTATCGGCAACAATGTTATAAGATAATTTGTAGGTATTGGGGCACTTTGAGGGCAATATACTGTGTGGAGCACTAAAGGAGGCAATATACTGTGTGTGTCCATCCTGTCTACCACCTGGTAGGTCCATGCCCTATTACAGATTATGCATGGATGGTAAGGGGCTCAAGGTGCCATCTGTTGTAGTTGTAACCAGCACTCAACCAGTGCTGCCCTTTTCACGTGGTGCATTAGAAGTTTTCAGAGGTTTCTCAGCCATAATTTGCCTGCAAAGAATTTAACATTTAAATTGATACAGTATATCCATTAACAGTGGTGTATATATATATATATATATATATATATATATATATATATATGAAAAATGTGCATATAAAAATTTACAACCACATAAGAAAGAAAGGTCTAACAACAAAGTTAAATGTTAATAATCATCTAGTTCCTGTGACAACTTTCTAAAGAAAAATAGTTTTCTTTCTTTTTTTTTTTTTAATCCATTTATGCAAAAAAACTGATGTAAAACAGATACATTTGAGTGCATCTGCTTTGATCCATTATAAAAAAAGGATTGAAAAATGGATCAAAACACGTTTTTTTTGCGTACGCAAAAGCACTAGAGATGCGCGGACCGTCGGACTTTTGGTCCGACGGCATCTGCGCTCGAATGTGATGCCTGTGATCCCGGGAATATGCGGCCAGGATAATCCAGGAAATTCCAGATCGATTCCCTGGAATATCCTGGCCGCATATTCCCGGGATCGCAACGATGCACCCGGGATCACAGGCATCATGATCAAGTGAACTGCTTTCGGACCAAAAAGTCCGAAAGGTTCGCCCATCTCTAAAAAGCATGGTCGACCACACTTTTATGTACGCTAAAAAAAAACGTTGTGCTTTGATACTTTTTTTATTTATTTATTTATTTTTTATTTATTTATTATGAAAGTCAATGAAAAAACTGATCAAAACAGATGCACTCAGATGCATCCGTTTTTCCCTCCATTTTTTGCATAAAACGGATAAAAAAAACAAATTGCAAAAACACAGTGTGAACACAGACTTACTCCTAATGGCAATCTGTTGAGAACAGACCGCTGCAGAATTCTGGTCTTTTAACACAGATTATTTATCAAAGTCCACCTACAAAAAACCCTTGAATTACTGTATGATTTCGGATGTCCCACTATAACTTCAAACTGAAATGCATGTAACGCTATAAAATGGAATGGTCTATATGATATCCATCAGATTGTGCTGCAGCTGAACATCGGGAAATACTAAATCAAACGTAAAGAAAAAAGTAAAATTTGACAAGACTTAATTTCCCACAATGCTCCTCATCTGTCCTGACAGCTCGGAGGTTGATGTTACCCCTTCCATTACGTTACTCATCACTGCGACCGCGCATTGTATACAGTATTCTATGCTTGTAACCAGACACAGGTGTAGTCAAATGCCGACAGGTTCTTGCTGGCAAATTGTCAACTCAAACATCTGCGACTTGTCACAATATTCTTAGAACCTCTGGTCTGAAAATCGCTATCTATGTTCCATAGCCGTCACCTCAAAACATTTAAGAAGTTTGATATGACCGAATGTCTTGCTTTACTCCATGAAACACGGAACCACGGACGGTGAAGCTGCGCAGCAAAATGAATGAACATCATTGCGATGCCGGGAGCGCCAAAAGTGTTTAAATCTTTGCGGGACTGTACTGACATGCGTGGCTGGGTCAGTACAGTCCGGCGAAAAATTAAAAAACTTTCAGGGCTCCTGGAATTATCATGATTTTCATTCATTCCACCTTAAGGCCCAGTTCAAACTAAGCAAAAACCGCGAAATCCCACCGTGCTCATTGTCCTGCAGTCAGCGAATTAGAGGGCACATCCATTCCCTCCCATTCACTCACTGCAGGGCACTAAGCACGACGGGTTTCTGACATTTTTGCTCAGTGTGAACTGAGCCTTAAGGTGGAAAACTGTTATGGGAACTATTTCATGCATAGCAGATAACATCAGAGAGGCAATTTTAAATTTGGGAGCAGAGGTTTTCGAGAACCACCGCCCGGTTTCCTGCAATCTGCTCCATTTTCTAAATATGCAAATGGGTGTGGCGGGACAGCGCACTGATTGGCTGAGCGGGACGTCAGGGAGCCGGAAGACAGGCCGGAGCTCCTGGCCGTACTTTACATTGTGTGCTATGGCTAATTGAAGTGCGGGCACACCCATGTCAATGGCCACTGTTTTTCCATATGTGAACATGGCCTTGGCTTGCAGAGCTCTGCAGAAAAATGCAATAAGAAATGTGATGATACAGATATAGTGCTGATGTACACACAGGGAAACTGATCCCGAAAAGTCACTTTAAGGCTATGTTCCCACAACGTTTTTTATTGTCTGTTTATAAGTTTTAAAATCACGTCTGTCATTTTAAGTCCTCAATGACGTCTGTTATTTTGAGGATTGACGGGCGGTCAGTGCAATACACATTGATACATTATTCTAGTT
Organism: Dendropsophus ebraccatus; assembly: GCF_027789765.1. Classification (NCBI taxonomy): domain Eukaryota; kingdom Metazoa; phylum Chordata; class Amphibia; order Anura; family Hylidae; genus Dendropsophus; species Dendropsophus ebraccatus. The sequence goes on along the minus strand of NC_091468.1, from coordinate 67,231,197 downwards.
TAGGTCGACCGATCTCCCTTTGTTTCTAATCGAAAAGTCCACTGAATTTAATAGTAAAAAAGAAGAAAGAACGGTGACAAAAGAAAAACTGTGTGTGAACTACTAAAGAATAACGTCCGCTGTGCAAAAATAATTGTCATGATCATTATTTTGACGTCCATCATTTTATACACTGTGTGCATTGGACGTCCATCATCCCATTGACTTCAATGCATTGCAGTCGGTTAAATCGCAGCAACAACGGACGTCTTTTCAAATAGAAAAAGCAAATGGCTTTTCTCTTTTTTTGACGTTGTGTGAACATAGCCTAATTGAAATGGAAGGACATCCACCTAGACATCGCGCTGTACATGTGGCAGATATTTTGCTGTGTATACATCTTCACAGACCAACAATCTCAAAAGAGAATAAAAATCCCGGCCACATGGTAAATGAATTGACCCCTGAATACCAAGAATCTTACCTACGTCCTTGGCCCAGTTTTTGCAAAATTTTTTGTTTATGCAATATGCAAATTAGGCAGTTTGGTGCACTGGGGGAGGGACTACCATCTCCACTCCACCATGCCCCTCCTCTTCCCTGACACTTGTCACTGCAGAGCACTGCCTCTATATTCATTAAGGGGCGGGCCGGCGGGTCTGATTGGAGTAGGGGAGTCCTGCCTCCAGTGCACCAAACCACCTAATTTGCATATTAAATAAAGTAACGTGCTAGTATAACAGTATTAACAGTGAAATGTGAAACGTACATCGCAAAAATACAAAAAAGAATAAGATTGTTGGTAAAGTTATATATATATCTCCTTTAGTAATGATCTATCCATTAATATCGTCATTAGCTAATGCCAGTACAAAGTACAATGTAATTATCACATCACCAGCTTCATGTTGCAGCCTCCCTCACTATATATTACTATTAGTATGAGAACGTGTTTCCACATTATTTACTGAGTATAAATTGTAATGGAATATAACACGTAAAGCGAAGCATCAGTGTTTGGCATCACACAGTATTATACCCAGACACTACCTATACAGACATGTATAGGCTATGTACAAATTTTGTTAAAACAATGGCCGTTGTTCTACATGTGCCTGTGGCCGATAGTGCCATATGGGCCGCAGGAACATCATTTTATTTCTATTTGGATTGCAGGCACATTTGGGTGTGCCTGCAGTCTAATTAACCATAGGACAATCAGAACGTCCATGCATTGTGTGCACAAAGCGGGAACAACGGCTACAAATAATAACAACAACGGCCATTGTTCAATACAGGTTGTGAACAACGGCCACTGTTTGCATACAGTTTAATGCATTGCGTTATTTTATGATAAGAACGGCTGTTTTAATTGCAAACAATGCCCGTTCTTGTAATAAAAAATATAAGGTATGAACATAGCCTTATACTGTCTTTGAAAACAGCCTTTAAACATCTAAATCATTGAAAAAAAAAACACTTTTCAGAATTATGAACATATTCCGCTTGTTTTCACATCGTCATTGGAATTCTACTTCTCTCTATTACAAACGGATTTTAAAGAGTTAACAGTCTCGGCGCGTTATACAGTCTGAAGACCGAAGCGCGGCTCTCCTCTAGGCAAAATGTCAACTACAAATAAACTTCCCATTCTCTTGGCAAACTGCACAATAGATTACTCAAGTGTAAAAATACCAGCTGATCATCTAAACTTTATGCCGCAGACTTTGCTGTGTCTTTCCCGCAGTGATCTCTCACTTTACATTTAACCTCATTGAGGTCTACTGACTGGGAAACCGGTTATGGGGGTTCGGGTGAAATAATGATAATAATAATTTTTATAGAGCGACAACAAATTCCGGGTACGTACACAGATAATTAGACATCGCAGCATTACACACTCATTATTCAATGTCCCTCAACTCGCCTTGGATTGTACCCGGTCTGAATGTTAGACTGGGGTTTGTTGAAGTGAAAATAAGAACCAATTCGAAGGATCCATATGGGACATAGCTATCGTAAACCTTATTTAAGTAATTGCAAACATCATTAAAAAAAGTTATATTTAGAAAAGAGCGAACTTTTAAAAAATTTGGTTCAGCAGGTTCGCCAAACTTTGAAGTTAAGTTCAGGTTCTTCCATAACGTTTAGCAGTTTTAGTGCAGTTCACAAAGTTCGTTCATCAATACTTACCTGTCTACGGTCCCTCTGTGTCCTCCTTCTCTGTCAAACCCCGCTGATCGTAGCCGTCTCTAACCTGTTGAGCGAATCACTGACTGACTGAGACGGGACAGTGCTGTGGTAGTAATTGGCTGAACGGGCTATTATTCTTGTCCCGAGAGTGACAGCCTGCTTAGCCAATCACTGACTGAGATGGGACAGCGCCATGGCCAGTAATTGGCTGAGCGGGCTGTTACTCTTGTCCCAAGAATATGCAAAAGAAGAGCCCGTGGAGCTTCATCAAAGAGTCTCAAAACACAGGACTAGCCAGATATCCCTCCAAGGGGCGGCTCCTGTAAGGAAACCACCAAAACCACCATATTAAGTGGCCCTATAAGTCAATGTAATGACAAGGGATAAACCAAGGCCAGGTTTCATCCACATACATCTGTTTCGAGGTGTTGCCCCTCACCAGTGCGGAGCAGGATTCTGACTAGGTGGGAGCAATGCCTAGTAGAGCCATTAGAGAAACAGATCGCTGATCTCAGGGAGACCAGCCAAACAACAACACTGCCGGCTGCTAATGAAAGCGCTCAATGCAGTAAAGTCCTAGGTGCATTGCCCCCTGGGAAATATCAATATGCAAAAAAAGAGACCAAGGAGCCTCAGTGAAGAGTCTCAAAACACAGGACTAGCCAGATATCCCTCCGCGAAGGACTCAGCCAAGGGGTGGCTCCTATAAGGAAACCACCAAAACCACCAAATTAAGTTGTCCCAAGAGTAACAGCCCACTCAGCCAATCACTGGCAGCAGCACTGTCCCATCTTAGTCAGTGATTGGCTGAGGGTGCTGGAGATGGCTACGACCACTGGGGGACACCAGAGACCTGGAGGAGGACACTGGGGGAGCACGGACAGGTGAGCATACCCTTTATTTTTGTTTTTCATGTGTATCAAATTGTGTGGCTCCCATCTTTACTAACTTGTTTGCAAAAAGTTTGGTTCGATACTGAACAGAATTTTTTGCAAAGTTTGGAACGAATCTCAGCTCATAAGATTCAGTTTGCTCATCTCTAGTTATAACACAGCCCATAAGAAGCAAACCCCAGTGGCTAGGCCAGTGACTGTCTCCAAAGTCAGCGCACAATGGACCTTTGGGGAGTATTATTATGTCTGGCCATACATTAGAAGATCCTTTAAGGCTCTGGTGGGCCAATTTGCTACGTCAGTGAACTTAGCACAAATGAGTAACAAACTATATATATATATATATATATATATATATATATATATATATATATATATATACACAGTGAGGCTGGGTTCACACTACGTATATTTCAGTCAGTATTGTGGTCCTCATATTGCAACCAAAACCAGGAGTGGATTAAAAACACAGAAAGGACCTGTTCACACAATGGTGAAATTGAGTGGATGGCCGCCATATAACAGTAAATAACGGCCATTATTTCAATATAACAGCCGTTGTTCTAAAATACCAGCAAATATTTGCCATTAAATGACGGCCATCCACTCAATTTCAACATTGTGTGAACAGATCCTTTCTGTGTTTTTAATCCACTCCTGGTTTTGGTTGCAATATGAGGACCACAATACTGACTGAAATATACGTAGTGTGAACCCAGTCTAAGGCTATGTTCACACTACGTATCAGACCGGCTATTCCGTGACCCCGACCGGGTCACGGAAGGGCCGGTCTGTGCCCGGATCATCTTAAGTACTGGCCGGATGATCCGTCCGGCCACAGAGCTCTGATGCGGGCGCATCAGCGCGCGCCCGCATCAGAGCTTCCCATGGTACACAGTGAAGAAAGCGGCCGGAGCCGCTCGCTTCACTCTGTGAACTGACAAGTCTTTCTGCGGCTGCTATTCACTGAATTCCGGCTGCAGAAAACTGACATGTCAGTTATTTGCGGCCCCGTATGGGATCCCGGCCGGAGCGTATACGATGTGTATACGCTCTGGCCGGGATCCCATACCAGATAAGGTTTTGTTGCGCTCCGCAAAAAATACGGCCGTTGTTGCCGTGCTTTTACGTAGTGTGAACATAGCCTAAAGATAGAAATTCACACAATCTGCCAAAATCTTACACAATCTCATGAAACACGTAAGAAATATAGAATTAAAAAAAAAAATTGCACAGATAATCTCAAAAATGATCTTACCTTCCGATCAGCAGAAATTCACCGACTACGCCCAACCTCCTCATTGCCATTAAAAGTCCTCGCACTGTCATCCCCTCACAAAAACAGACCACCACCCTCGCTTTCGGCAGTCTTTCCCGAAGTTTTCTCAGTAATCGGTCGAAGCTTTTCTCCCCTGCGTTGCTGTAGATCTTGTCCGTGTGGGCAATGCACAGGCCTTCTTGTGCAGCCAGTTCCTTGAAAGCCTCCATCCCACTTTCCCCATAGTTTCCTATAAAATAAAAAGGACTTTAGTTTTTTTTTTCTGCTTCTGTACACGTCTCCTTATTTTGTGTTTGCAGCATTTAATATTCCTGCACTTTCTGATTCTGTGACATTAGTCTCTATAGCTGAGAGCTCGCATTGGCATGACCTGCTGACCCCCCACTGCGCTCAGACATAACAGAACTAAAAATCATTCTACAATTCTTCGGATGGGAAATCCTTGCCCAAGGCGCTACATTAGATATATAAGGACGTTTTGAGCACAGGACCTACTTTAAACAGCTGAATATAAATCAACTAAACAATCCCACCAGCAACTTAAATGTATACAGAGCTATGTAAAAATAGTAAAACATATTTAAAGGGGAAGTATCAGCAGGTTAGAGGAATCTATCCTGCTGGTATGTCCCTATTGCGCACAGGGCGCTGAGTAGGACAGTAGTCTCTTAACTTCCACCTCGGCACCAGTCCTGTGCTGTTAGCTGTGTAATCCTTGGTCAGGAGCACCGTTAGGAGTGATATAGGGACAGAGATGAGAGACTAACAGAGTGATATAGGGACAGAGAGGAGAGACTAACAGAGTGATATAGGGACAGAGATGAGAGACTAACAGAGTGATATAGGGACAGAGAGGAGAGACTAACAGAGTGATATAGGGACAGAGATGAGAGACTAACAGAGTGATATAGGGACAGAGAGGAGAGTAGGATGGCAGCAGACAGTTACAGCAGAGCAGGGAGAGACTAACCAAGTGATATAGAGACAGAGAGGAGAGGAGTGACTAACAGAGCAATATAGGGACAGAGAGGAGAGACTAACAGAATGATAATGGGACAGAGAGCAGAGGAGAGACTAACACGGCGATATAGGGACAGAGATGAGAGACTAACAGAGTGATATAGGGACAGAGAAGAGAGACTAACAGAGTGATATAGGGGCAGATAGGAGAGGAGGGACAGAGGGGAGAGACTAACAGAGTGATATAGGGACAGAGAGGAGAGACTAACAGAGTGATATAGGGTCAGATAGGAGAGGAGGGACAGTGCGGAGAGACTAACAGAGTGATATAAGGACAGAGAGGAGAGGATAGGATAGGAGGGCTGATTGTGGGGGATTGTTTGTTGTAGCTGCCAACCATGTGTCCAGTTTACCAAGTAACTGGGTGCCTATAGGATGTCACTGGGACCAGAGAAGACACAATCCATATTATTCACTACTGTTATACCAATTTACTGGGATCAGTGACTGGAGAGTGCGCCTTACAATCAGTGCTCACACTCCACTCCTGCTGTGTTATACAAGTTGGGTTTCATGATTGGACGAGTGATTGGCTGATTGACATTTTTTTTAAAATTGTGATTTTCCAAGTTCTGACACTTTTACAACAACATGCGTTAACAAATTCATCCTCCAGTAATAGTCCCAGTACTGTAGCTACTATAGTTTGGCTGTTTTTTTGGAATTTGTTAAGATTTAATTCTCGAACATTAACAAATTTGACCCGAAATTCACAAAGCTCACATAACGAATTTTTGCGCGTTTGCAGCAGACTAGTAGCTTCTTGGTGGCTCTCTACCACTGTGATGTTAATTTAGGTGCAAGATTTAAATATCTCTGTAGTGTTAAAGATATCATGATTATATTTTGTATATTTAGTGAAGCCACCACAATATGGCCCTGAGCTTGTTGGGACTTAGGAATTGTAGTTTTACAACAGCTGGCGGCCAGGAGGTTCCCTGTCCCTGGTGTACAGGAGTGAGCGGGGCCGAATTTACCCCGGTAGGCCGCCACACCAGCAAGAGGCCCCATTATACAGCTACTGCCATTATTCACCAGTCAATCACACACTGGGCCTAAAAAACCTCTTAATCACATGTATGTTCCTGTATATTATAGAATTAGAATTTTTTTTATGTGTTTTACACATATTTTGTATAAAGAAATTTGTCATTTAAAACCGATTTCCAGGCGATTAGCGCTTGATTTTTTTCGTCTCAGTAAAAGACAGACTCGTCTTTTCTACCCATGTAGCTGAGTTGGCAGGACAGAGGTTAATCCTGTGAAAAGGTGACATGCAGACAAAGGGGGCTATAGAATGCATCAAACAGAGCGCTCTGGCATTTCCAGCTTTCCCTCCCACTCATATCCAATATGAGCACAAATTATCAGTACGACTAATGTACTTTATAAGAAAACACTCTCCGACATACTTAGTAATTTTCTTCGCAAAACATTGACTGCTGTCTACAGGGCATAATCTATAGGGAGAGAAGGGGGAAAAACACACTTCATGGCACATTTCTTCTGCGGGTTTCTCTTGTGTTAATACAGGCCGTGTTCTTCAATTAGATTGTTGTGATGCAAGAACATGGGGGGAAGAAGAAGAAGCAACATTTTACACAAACTCTGTTTTGTGCAAATATTTTCAACTTTTTACCAGTTTAGGCTGGATTCACACTATGTTTTTGCAGTCCGTTTTTTCATCCGTTAAAAAAAGTGGATGGAAAACTAAAGTATTTGTGTGCATCATTTCTGTTTTTTTAACCCTTTTTTTTTTTTAAATGTATATAAACGGGAAGATGGATCAAAATGGAAAATGCTTTTTTTGCATTAAATGGATGAAAAAACAAACTGCAAAAACACTGTGTGAACCCAACCTTACACGTCAACTGCCAAGCAGTGTAATTACTAGATATAAGCACAACAGCGCAACAGGAGTCTATAGGCTGTAGCCATGTTTTCCAGGACTCCGTTAAGGGCTGCATCCAATTTCTTGGATGTTGAAGGATCGGACTGGAGCATGCTCCTGTTGTACTAATCTCTAGTAATTACGATGAAGGGGCATAGCCTCTATACCCGCCAAATTTACTACAATTTACTTCTGAGATGAACAGGAAGACACAGATGCACTGAATTTATTAGGAGACCTCTGCTTCTTAAAGGAGAAGTCCCACAGAAGTACAAAAACTGCAGGCAGGCTGGTGGAGCAGGAAAACAATGACAAGTGAACTCACCTATCCCGGTGCCTCCGATGTGCTGCTCCCAGGTCCGTCCACATCCATTGGCTGTCATCTTCAGCTGGAAACTGGGTACGTCCAATACCCGGCTTCTCCAGCTGCAACATCCAGTCTCCGGCTGAGCAATCGCCCGCTCAGTCTGTCAGTGACAGGAGCAATGTCTGCAGGACCTCAGCTGATGTGCACGGGAACCTGGGAGCGGTGCATTGGAGGCATGGAAATGGGTGTGTTCAGTTGTTTTTTACTTTCCTGCCCCTACCAGCCTGCCTGCAGTTTTTATACTTCTGTGGGACTTTAATAAATTAATAGCAGAGTAACCAGTGCCAAAGCTACATGGGTTCCAGTACTTGTAGCTGCAAAAACAACAGATCTAGGCTGCCAATAGATTGACACTGACACCCCCTTAAAGGGGTACTCCGGCGAGGGGGCATTTTTTTTTTGGGACCGGGGAGGAGGTAGCTGAGGGAAACGACGTCCACTCACCTCCCCGGTTCCAGTGGTGGGTCCCGCATTGCGGCGCTCTGGTACGTTTTAGGTCCGCTCAGCCAGTCAGTGACAGAGGCGGGATCTGAGCAGACCTAAAAACGGATCCTCTGTCACTGACTGGCTGAGCGGACCTGAGACGTCACGTCTCGGGCCCACGTCAGACACCAGGAAGCGGGGAGGTGAGTGGACATCATTTCCCTCAGCCACCTCCTCCCCGGTGTCAGGAAAAAAATGCCCCCCCCCCCCCACTGGACTACCCCTTTAAAGCAACTCTGGCAACTCTGTACCCACAATTTGTCCCCCCCCCCTCAACCTGCTTGTACCACCGGATAGCTGATTTTAATCCAAGATCTGCCCTGGAGTCCATTTGGCAGGTGATGCAGTTGTTGGAAAGATGAATGTCCAGCTCTAGACTTAGTTCCCTTGCAATGCTTTATTGAAGTAAGTCAATAAAGCATTGCAAGGGAACTAAGTGTGGAGCTGGACATTCATCTTTCCATGTATCCCGAATGGCTGTTTGCCGAACAGCAGTCCTGTGCACCATCTAAAGTTCCCAGGAGAATCGGTGAGCTGCAATAGTGTGTTTCTGTGATGCAGTTATTGTCCTAAAAAAATACTTTCAAACTTGCAGCCCTGTGCCAAATTGGCCTAAAGTGTCTGTGCCCTAGGCCTGCATCGCCTCTCCGTCCCTCCTCCTCGCCCTCTTCATCATTAGGAATGCCCCTGGCCAGGATTTCTCCTATTCATCACTTGTCTGAACACTGCACATGTGCTGGAACATTAAGTGTTTAGACAAGTGATGATTAGGAGAAATTGTGCCCAGGGCATACCTAATGATGAAGAGGGCAGGGAGGAGGGACAGAGAGGGTGTACCAGCCTAAGGAACAGACACTCTAAGCCACGCCAATTTGACACAGGGCTGCAAGTTTAAAAGTTGTTTTTTAGGACAATACCTGCATCACCTGCCGAACGAACCCCAGGTAAGATCTTGGATTAAAAGCAGCTATCCGAAGCTATAAGTGGTTTGAGGGTAACAGATTGTGGGTACAGAGACGCTTAAAAGGTATATTCCCAACTCACAAAAACATCCCCTATCCACTCGGATACATTCATACAAGATTTTAGTGCGGTTATTTTACCTGTTTTGTGTGTTTACTGTTTCTTATCTACATTGCACTTTCTGGAGGATGACAGATATATTTCAGCTGTTCAGTTGCCGGGATGCTGGCGGCATCATAACTAATTATTAGATTGCTGGATGTTAATATTAACTGGATGCTGTGCAGTGGGACCCAGCTAGAATACACAAAGCCCAGGTCCCAGCACATTGCCAACAATTCAGCCTAAAGTTATAGCGGCCACAGCCAGCAGCTGCGAGGAGAAGCCTTGGGAGCCCATGAGTCTCTGAGACGGCAGCAGAACATGCCCCCCTATGGATGGATGACCAAATCATTGAGGCACATAGTGGTATATGAGTGTATGAGTATCCTTACCTCACAGATCTGAGATGTGGTGGTAAATACCAGGGCCGTAATTAAAGGTAGGATTAATTAAAGCGAATGTACCACAATGTTTAATAAAAAAAATTAATTGGGGGAGATTTATCAAACTGGTGTAAAGTGAGACTCCATCTTTCATTTTTCAAAGAGTCTGTGAGGAATGAATGGTGGGATCTGATTGGTTGCTAGAGGCGACTGAGACAGTTTTACTTTATTCCGGCTGGGACCCCTTTTCTGGCAATGTCCAAAAGCATTAACGTCCACTTACCTCCCTGGCTCCAGCACTTTCCAGCATTTTGGCACTCCACCACGCTGGCATTTCCCCCCTTTTACTACTCCTGGTGTTAAGACGTGACATGAAAGGCCCACTAAGCCATTCTGGATGGCCTACCATGTTACGTCTCAAGTCCCGCCCAAGACAAGGAATGACCTCACACCAGAGACCGGAGCTGCGGGAGGCGGCACTTGAGCTTGAGAGGTAAGTGGATTCTGGCTGGAGAACCCCTTTTAGCCCAGGGTGTCACACACCAATCTAACAAAGTCCACCGCTAGTGCACAGGATTTATATAGGAACATGTCTCCTCATGCACCGTCACAGCTTGGAGCAGGATGATACACAGCGCTAGGCCTGCACAAGCAAATCACCATACTGCACATGTCAAAGGTTCTGCCTACTGTATATTAAGTACATGATGGTGTTAAAAATTATCCGCATCCTCATCACAAGTAACCTCTCATCTGGGTAACGTCCATGTTCAGTCTACTGGCCAGAAACCTGTAACATCTGGTTGTCAAAAAAAATAACTGTAATGCCTGACGAGTCTGTGCTAGAATTATTAGCAGATGAGAAGCTGCCGGTCGTTTCTACACAGAGTGCATCTTCTGAAAATAGTATTAATGTAAATAGTATCATGTAAATGTCATTTTTCAGAAATCAATAACTTTCAATAGTACAAGCGATATTAAGAAACTCGGTAATAGGTTTTATTAAGCAAAAGATTTTCCTTTCGTACTCAAAAAGCTGTTTTCCTGCCTCCCCTCTCACTTCAGAAGAAGCAGGATTTCTGTGTCCATTATGCTCTATGGGGAAGGGGGTGAGTGAGCTTGGAGAGAAGAAAGGCAGCCATGCGCAGCACATCATGCTGCAGTCTCATCTCACCAAGCTCCCAGATATGCAGTGACCTTTCTGACCAGTGAATGCAGCGTTTTATGTGCCCAGACAGTCTCCAAACTGTACAGTTGCTTTTCTCCTCTTCGTTCTCACTCATCCCTCTCGGCCCCTCCCCCCTCCATAGGTTAGAATGGATTCAGCAAACCCATCTTCACTTTGCTCCTCTATAATAAAGACGCCTAATAATGCACAGATAAGTGATGGGTGAGGCGGAAAAACAGCTTCAGAAAAAGTTTTTTTGCCTAATAAAACCTATTACAGAGTTTCTTAAATATGCAAAACCACCATATTAAGTGGCCCTATAAGTCAATGTAATGACAAGGGATAAACCAAGGCTTGGTAACCATCCACATACAGCTGTTTCGGGGTGTTGCCCCTCATCAGTGTGGAGCAGGATTCTGGCTAAGTGGGAGCAATGCCTAGTAGAGCCATAAAAGAAACAGATTGCTGAACTCAGGGAGACCAGCCAAACGACAACACCGCCGGCTGCTAGTGAAAGCGCTCAATGCAGTGAAGTCCTGGGTGCATTGCCCCCTGGGAAACATGAATATGCAAAAGAAGAGCCTGTGGAGCCTCATTGAAGAGTCTCAAAATATCTGGCTAGTCCTGTGTCTTGAGAGTCTTCAAAGAGGCTCCACAGGCTCTTCTTTTGCATATTCATGTTTCCCAGGGGGCAATGCACCTAGGACTTCACTGCATTGAGCGCTTTCACTAGCAGCCGGCAGTGTTGTTTGGCTGGTCTACCTGAGTTCAGCAATCTGTTTCTTTTATAGAGTTTCTTAAAGTCACTTGTACCATTGATTTCTGCAAAAATATTTTAAATGACACTTACACTCTTACACACTTAAGTAAAATAGTTTTTTATCTGCTTAAAATTTAAATACAGAGTCTAGCCTAGTACTGTGACTATCACAGGAAACAGCCTTCCTGGATTAATGGGAAGAATCTTGTGACTTTGTACAAAAGTCGAATTTCTTATTGTGAATTTATATTTCTAATCTCTAAAGTACATAAAAAAACATTCATTCATTGCTTTGTTATATTTTACCTTTTTTTTTTTTAAATAACATTTTACTTCATTCCAATCTACAGCAGAAGCTCCATGTGCAAAACCAATGGATACCAATACCAATAGATTCCTATAAATCCCAATTACTTTAAAGGGGTCCGTTGGGTTCCCATCTAGTGTCCATTTATTTACAATTATTTAGCAAAATTTGAATGGCCAAAAAAAGCATTGTTATATAAATATACATATATATACACACTACCGTTCAAAAGTTTGGGGTCACCCAAACAATTTTGTGTTTTCCATGAAAAGTCACACTTCTTCACCACCGTACGTTGTGAAATGAATAGAAAATAGAGTCAAGACATTGACAAGGTTAGAAATAATGATTTGTATGTGAAATAACATTGTTCTTCCATCACACTTTGCTTCCGTCCCAGAATCCTCCTTTTGCAGCAATTCCAGCATTGCACACCTTTGGCATTCTAGCTATTAATCTGTTGGGGTAAGCTGGAGAAATTGCCCCCCGCGCTTCTAGAAGCAGCTCCCACAAGTTGGATTGGTTGGATGGGCACTTCTGGCGTACCATACGGTCCAGCTGCTCCCACAACAGCTCAATGGGGTGGTGATCTGGTGACTGCGCTGGCCACTCCATTACCTATGATAGAATACCAGCTGCTGCTTCTGCTGGAAATAGTTCTTGCACAATTTGGAGGTGTTTAGGGTCATTGTCCTGTTGTAGGATGAAATTGGCTCCAACCAAGCGCTGTCCACTGGGTATGGCATGGCGGTGCAGAGTGATGGCCTTACTTATTCACAATCCCTTTTACCCTGTACAAATCTCCCACCTTACCAGCACCAACCCCAGACCATCACATGACCTCCACCATGTATAACAGATGGCGTCAGGCATTCTTCCAGCATCTTCTCATTTCTTCTGCGTCTCACAAACGTTCTTCTTTGTGATCCAAACACCTCAAACTTGGATTCATCCGTCCACAACACTTTTTTCCAGTCTTCCTCTGTCCAATGTCTGTGTTCTTTTGCCCATCTTAATCTTTTTCTTTTATTGGCCAGTCTCTGACATGGCTTTTTCTTTGCCACTCTGCCCTGAAGCCCAAAATCCGGCAGCCGCCTCTTCCCTGTAGATGCTGACACTGGTGTTTTGCGGGTACTATTTAATGAAGATGCCAGTTGGGGACCTGTGAGGCGTCTGTTTCCCAAACTAGAGACTCTAATGTGCTTATCTTCTTGCTTAGTTGTGCAACGTGGCCTCCCACTTCTTTTTTTACTCTGGTTAGAGCCTGTTTGTGCTGTCCTCTGAAGGGAGTAGTACACATTGTTGTAGGAAATCTTCAATTTCTTAGCAATTTCTCGCATGGAATAGCCTTCAATTCTAAGAACAAGAATAGACTGTCGAGTTTCAGATGAAAGTTTTCTTTTTCTGGTCATTTTGAGCGTTTAATTGACCCCACAAATGTGATGCTCCAGAAACACAATCTGCTAAAAAGAAGGTCAGTTTTGTAGCTTCTGTAACGAGCTAGACTGTTTTCAGATGTGTGAACATGATTGCACAAGGGTTTTCTAATCATCAATTAGCCTTCTGAGCCAATGAGCAAACACATTGTACCATTAGAACACTGGAGTGATAGTTGCTGGAAATGGGCCTCTATACACCTATGTAGATATTGCACCAAAAACCAGACATTTGCAGCTAGAATAGTCATTTACCACATTAGTAATGTATAGAGTGTATTTGTTTAAAGTTAGGACTAGTTTAAAGTTATCTTCATTGAAAAGTACAGTGCTTTTCCTTGAAAAATAAGGACATTTCAATGTGACCCCAAACTTTTGAACGGTAGTATATATATATATATATATATATATATATATATATATATATTTACCTGCTAGATCACACTAAATAAATGGATTCTGCAACTGAGCTCCAACGCAGATGTAAACTGATGCCTGTTATAGTCCTGGCCTATATAAATTTGTTATTATGTCATTAGGCTATGTTCACACAACATAAGTTTGCATTAATCACGGCCGTTGTTGCCGATTTGCAACAACAGCCATGATTAATACAAAACTTACATTGTACTGCAGTCAGAGGGAATCCCGGCAAGAGTGTATATACATAGTATACGCTCCGTCCGAGATCCCTAGCGGCTGCACAAAAAACTGACATGTCATTCATTGAATAACGGTTGTACAAGCCTGACAGGTCACACAATGGAGAGTGCGGGATTGTGTTCAATGATGAATTCGGATGCGGGCACAGACACGTGCCAGCATCCCAATTCAATAGAATTGAAGTTTAAGATAAACTTCACTGACACCGGCCGTTCTGTGACACGGCCAGGTCACAAAACGACCGGTGTCTTATGTAGTGTGAACCTGGCCTAAAGGTGTACTGCAGTTCCTCAAAATTAAGTTAAATTTTTTTTTTTTTTATTAAAGGAGTACTCCGGTGAAAAAAAAATATTTTTTCAAACCAACTGGTGTCAGACAGGTATACATATATATGAAGAGGTGTATTCCCTCCAGTGTGCCACAGCGCTCTCTGCTGCCACCTCTGTCCATGTCAGGAACTGTCCAGAGCAGCAGCAAATCCCCATAGAAAACCTCTCCTGCTCTGGACAGTTCCTGACATGGACAGAGGTGGCAGCAGAGAGCGCTGTGTCAGACTGGAAAGAATACACCACTGCAGGACACACAGCAGCTTATACGTACTGGAAGACTGGAGATTTTTTAATAAAAGTAAATGACAAGTCTATATAACTTTTTGTAACCAATTGATTTGACAGAAAATTTTTTTTAGAGTACCCCTTTAAGTTCAATGAAACTCAATCTGCCTCAGTCCTGTGTGAGTGCCAGTTATTCTATTGGTGATAGATAACTGTTTTCCTGCACATGCATTGGGCTCCACAGTATTATATAGTTGTTAGTGTTTAAACAAAGGGCTGACATATAGCGGTGCATAAATACACAGGATAACTATAGATGAGAGACTCCATTCACCGCGCTCAGGCTCAGGTAATTTCATACACTTGAATGGCTGAATTGCAGAAAATTGCACCTTATTAAAACAACAATTTAACATCTTATATTGTATTCCAGATTCACTTATTTTCTAACTAGAGAAACTGTATGATAAAGAACTCTATGGCTACAGAGCTGTTGGCAGCTACAGTCATGTAATATGTGTATGAGGCCTAAAGCAGCATTAGTCAGTGGATTTTGTCACTGGAGATACAGACTATTTGGAGAACTGTCCAGAGCAGCAGCAAATCCCCATAGAAAACCTCTCCTGCTCTGGACAGTTGCTGACATGGACAGAGGTGGCAGCAGAGAGCACTGTGTCAGACTAGAGAGAATACACCACTTCCTGCAGGACATACAGCAGCTGATAAGTACTGGAAGACTAAATATTTTTTAAATAGAAGTAAATTACAAATCTATATAACTTTCTGAAACAAGTTGATTTGAAAGAAAAATATTTTGCCGGAGTACCCCTTTAAATTGTCTTTCTAGGCATCCTCTAAAGCTCAATTTGGCATATTAGTTAGTATAGGACCGGAGCACTGTACTCGCTGGGTGTCCTACATTTGCCTCAGCAACTCTACTGCCAATCACTATTGCTTCTCCTGATGCCTGATGTCAGATTAGGTGGAGAGGATGTCTGGAGGGACACTTTAAGTTCTATTTACTTAGGGGGGGGTGTCTACACTGAATCTTTGCCATGGGGGAAGAAACGCTTAATTACAGCTTCAAGGAAAGCAAAGCCATTTATTTCTTCTCGAGTTACTGGACATAAATTTCATTAGCAATAAATCACATTTACATTACCGCCAAAAAGGCGACCCCTACTAATAAATAAGAACGACCCGTAATGAACGTCCCTAAGTCTCTTTTAATTAGACGTAATATAAGTGCACCTGAGATTTGCATACACTTTACATATAATCATAGGACGCGGCCCTGACGGCATCGTAACTGATGGAATAGAAGAAACATTCCCATTGATTTCCTTAATCGCATAGCAACCTATTCGCTGTCTCTCAACAGTCTATTACGTCCTAATTATAATCGTTCTGGTTGGTGCGCTTGTTGTATAGACACTCAACCTGAAGTAGTATAATTTATTATGCTCAGTACATGGGAGGTCCCAGTTATCCGAGAGCTACTTGTACTGAAAGGGTGGTCGCCCTGTCAAGCAGCCTGTAAAATATAATAACTGGAGGTTATATATTTTTTATTTATTTATTTTTTTTACTTTATAATGGCATTCATTTGTTTGGCATTTAGGCAGTACTAAGTAGCCCATTGCCAGGAAGTGTAAAAAAGAAAGAAAAAATTATATATATATTATATAATTATTATAATAATAATCATCATCATCATTATTATTATTATTATTATTATTATTACATATATATTTTTATTGATTTACTTATTTATTTATTTATTTATTTAATTTACTTTATAATGACATTCATTTATTTGGCATTTAGGCAGTACTAAGTAGCCCATTGCCAGGAAGTGTAAAAAAGAAAGAAAAAATTATATATATATTATATAATTATTATAATAATAATCATCATCATCATTATTATTATTATTATTATTATTACATATATATTTTTATTGATTTACTTATTTATTTATTTATTTTACTTTATAATGACATTCATTTATTTGGCATTTAGGCAGTACTAAGTAGACCGTTACCAGGAAAAAAATCTAGTGGGTCATTACCACCACCAATGGATACACACACCATAACGATTTATATTGTTTCCATTGACGTGAAATGATTCTATTTTACATGCGTATAGCCTCAAAACAACAAATACAGACAAAAAAATGAATAAATGCATGTTGTTAACCTCACTCAAAGCTATAATAACTAGGTGACTAGGACTGTTGGTACGGGACCGATATACCCTTATTATTGGCTGTCACTCAGGCCTCCCCCCCCCGGAGTCGGGCTTTACATTTACAGGAGCTGTCCTGCTGAGCTTTGGAATTTAGAGCAAATCCCTTTAATAATATATGATATAATAGATTACTATGTATGTTATTATGTCTCTGCGGTTGAACTGCAATGTCGGCTTATAAACAAAGCAACCCTATTCCCTCTCCTCTAACTTTATCACTAGTAAGAGAAGAGTGCTGGTCAGTGCACATTTATTATATCTGCACCCTGAGGGCCAATGTGAAATCTGGATTACAAACCAGCATATTTTAGATGAGGCCGAGTTCACACTGCGTTTCTGCACTCCGTTTAAAGGAGAAGTCCGGCGAAATTTATTATTAAAGTATTGTATTGCCTCCCAAAAGTTACACAAATCACCAATATACACTTATTACGGGAAATGCTTATACTACTGCATCAAGGCTTCACTTCCTGGATAACACGGTGATGTCACTTCCTGGATAACATGGTGATGTCACTTCCTGGATAACATGGTGATGTCACTTCCTGGATAACATGGTCATGTCACTTCCTGGATAACATGGGGATGTCACTTCCTGGATAACATGGGGATGTCACTTCCTGGATAAAATGGTGATGTCACTTCCTGGATAACATGGTGATGTCACTTCCTGGATAACATGGTGATGTCACTTCCTGGATAACATGGTGATGTCTCTTCCTGGATAAAATGGTGATGTCACTTCCTGGATAACATGGTGATGTCACTTCCTGGATAACATGGTGATGTCACTTCCTGGATAACATGGTGATGTCACTTCCTGGATAACATGGTGATGTCGCTTCCTGGCTACTGGAGAGGATGATAAAATGGCCAGCTGCAGGGAGAAGTAGGAGTGGCGGCAGGTATACCTCTGGGTGGCGGCTGCTGGATTACCATATGCCAGTAGCCAGTACTGGAAGCCTGAAGAAGGCTCCCTGGGGCTCAGATAGGCCAGCAGCAAATAGAGTCAGGAGCAGTGGCAGGTATGTCTCTGTGCAGTGGCTGTTGGATCAGCATGCACCGGTGGCCGGCGCTGGAGGTCTGAAGAATGCTCCATGGTGCTCGGACAGGTGGTGGAAGGGAGAGGCAGGAGTGGTGGCAGGCACATCTCTGTGCGGTTGCCGGTTAAGCATCTGTCAGTATTTGGCACTGGAGGCCTGAAGAAGGCTTCGGGGAGAGACAGGAGCAAGCGCTATTTAAAGGAGAAGTCTGGCGAAAGGGGATGATGGCAGGGCGACACTGAGGGACACAGGGCACTGGAACGACACTGAGCATCCCCCTGCCATCATCCTCTCCAGCAGCCACAGCCCGCACAGCTCTGGGAGTCGGGTCGTGACATCACCATTTTATCCAGGAAGTGACATGACAATGTTATCCAGGAAGTGACATCACCATGTTATCCAGGAAGTGACATCACCATTTTATCCAGGAAGTGACATCAACATGTTATCCAGGAAGTGACATCACCATGTTATCCAGGAAGTGACATCACCATATTATCCAGGAAGTGACATCACCATATTATCCAGGAAGTGAAGCCTTGATGCAGTAGTAAGTGCAGAGAAATAAGCACAATAAGCATTTGCATTAGCAGACTTCCCCTTTAAACTTTACGCCGGCATGTTCACTTTATAAAAGACAATTTGTGGGGGACAAAAAGCATCTTATAAAAGCGGAAAATACAGTAAGTCTATGGAGCCTGAACGAGCGCTGAGCCGACTGTGACGTACGCTGCCATGCACTTCTCCCAGCTACTGTATATCTAGAGATTGGTTGAAGGTCGAGACGCCTAGAAGGAACGTTGACCCAGTTTTCCGATGAGCCAATGTATAGAATGTGCTGAGTACCCTTCAGTCTGCTTCTGTTTGCTGTTAATAATATTTGGGGATATTGTAGACTATCATAGTCATCTGTAAAATTTTGAAATAAACTGGAATTTTTAGTCGGAGTGTAACAGATGTCTATAGAGTTTTTTGACGCCCTCCCGAGCGCAACATCCTAAAACCCTGTCCACAAGGGCCAACGTACCAATTAGGGATGGTCTGAACCTGCTGAATGCTCGGCAGCAGATTCCCGCTGTCTGGCGGACGGATCCAGCGGGAGTTACGTCTGGAAAACTGGGATACAGCCTATGGCTGTGGCTGTATCCCAGTTTTCCAGGCGGTCCTCCCGCTGGATCCGCCCCCTGCATGGAGCGGGCAGACAGCGGGAATCATTACCGAGGGTTCGGGTTCGTACGAACCTGAACCGAACTCGGTTCGGACCATCCCTAGTACCAATGAATGTGTAAAAACTAGATGCAAGTACTAACGGTTACTGAAAGATGTTAAGTGGTTTTCAGGTGCTAAAAGAGTACCGCCTACTGTATATAGAAGCAGTCATTGTCTATAGAGGAGGAAAAAAATCTGCTAAAAGGAAAGTTTTTCTAGCTAAAATCCTGTCATCAATGACCCAAATGGCGATGAATGTGTGAAAACTAACTAGATGCAAGAACTAAAAGTTACTGGAAGATGCTAAGTGCTTTGCAAGTGCTAAAACCATACATCCTACAGCATGTAAAAGCGTGATATGCCAATGATATGTTATATCAATAATAAGGAATTATATATTCATAAGGAAGCGAAGATCTGTTATAACTTCTTCATAAAACACAATGTCAATATTTTTCTTTCAAATCAGCTGGTTTCAGAAAGTTCTATGGATTTGTAATTTACTTGTATTCACAAATCTCAAATCTTCCTGTACTTATCAGCTGCTGTATGTCCTGCAGGAAGTGGAGTATTATTTCCAATCTGACACAGTGCTCTCTGCTGCCACCTCTGTCCAATGGTTGTAGTATGAAGGTGGATCAGTCTGTAATAGAATGGGTAACATACTGTACATGGATATACTATATTTAAACAGGATTTATTTCTATAGTTATCCACATAATAAGGATATATACATATGTATATATATATATATATATATATATATATATATATATATATATATAGTAAGATGCTACCCTATTCTACTTTCCTCATGGGAATTCTTTTGCATATGTTCTTAGTTTCTCTGGACGTACATTAAGCGCTGTCAGTACTAATAAGATTAGAAATAAGCAACGTCCCGGGCTCTTTAGCAGTCGCAGACAGTTCTGGTCTCTCACCATCATGATTAATAGGTGATGTGGACTCAGGATTCCTTCTCTGTATAGAGACAAAGTCGTCTGGTGCATACAAATAATTCCTATAAGACAACAGCACTAGATGGAGATGTGTGTGTATACAGTGATATTATGCTGGTCAGATTTACACTAGACCTGCAATGGTTTCACTTTTTTTTTAATAACTTGGATTACTGACACAAATGGGAACTGCAAGCTGTATGTAGACAGAGTTTGAAAGCTAATACCTGTGATTTCAGCAGCCTCTGCACTGATTGAAGCCGTGTGTAGAAATGTAGTACAAGAAGGGGAGGAAGGTAATGTGATCTAGGTATCTATGCATAAGAACCAGGACTGGGCTGCAGCTCTACTGTATCAGTAACACTGGAAACAATACAAATCCTAGTCTGATTAGGAAAGGTGTGAAGGTGTCCGGCACTCTCAGCTCGGCCTTCAAGAGAGAGACTTGACAGATATTATAGGTAAACCTCTATCAGAATATGTCAATATTAGAGATGAATGAACCGGGTTCGGGTTCGAGTCGATCCAAAACCGAACGTTCGGTATTTGATTAGCTGGGGCTGCAGGGACATCGTTACCGTGAACTTGGATAAAGCTCTAAGGTTGTCTGGTAAACATGGATACAGCCAATGACTATATCCATGATTTCCACATAGCCTTAGGGCTTTATCCAACTTCAGCAGCCACCGCTAATCAAATGCCGAACGATCGGGTTCGGATCGACTCGAGCTGCTCCAGGTTCGCTCATCTCTAGTCAATATGCTTTGATGTGTTCTGTAAATGAAGTCACAAATAAAACTACACACAGTCAAAAAGTTTTTTTTTTTTTTTTTATTGTGGGATAAAAGTAAAAGAAATATTTACACTATACCTGACCACCTTTTTCACCATACTGTTGGTAAACAACAACAACAACAAAATCTATACACAGACCAAAATCATTGCAGTGGTAAATACAAGCTCTGCACAATCTCTGAAGACCATATAAGCGACTATAGTGCAGTTACATACAGTGACTCAGAGCCCCAGAAGTCAGTTGCCAATAGTCAGTTGAAGTTATGAATCCAACTTTTAAAGGGATTGTTCACCCAAAAAATAAGTCTGTCAAATCAACTGGTGCCAGAGAATAGTAATTTACTTCTATATAAAAAAAAAAATCTCCAGTGTTCCAGTACTTAATAGCTGCTGTATGTCCTGCATGAAGTGGTATATTCTCTCCAGTCTGACACAGTGCTCTCTGCTGCCACCTCTGTCCAGAGCAGCAGCAAATCCTCATAGAAAACCTCTCCTGCTCTGGACAGTTCCTGACATGGACAGAGGTGGCAGCAGAGAACACTGTCAGACTGGAGAGAATACACCCCTTCCTGCAGGACATACAGCAGCTGATAAGTACTGGAAGACAAGATTTATTTTAAAAAAAGATTTATATATATATTTTTCAAAAGAAGTAAATTACAAATCAGATTCCTTTCCATACAAATCTAAAGAAAGTGTAACGCGGTCTCTCAGTGAAAAAGCTATTTACACTCCTTCCCCTTGGTAATGAATTTATTTTTGTAAAGAAATTGAAGCAATATGCATTCTAAGGCTCCACTGCCCGCTGGTAGCGGCCAAGTAACATGGTAGTGTTCTGGTAGATACAGGTAGAACAATTGCAGCGTGAAGACAGATGTAAATTTCCTTTGCATTAGACACACATTGCCCATTGTCTATGAAGTATATAGCCAGATAAATAGTATCATAAGCAACTTGGATACAACACTTAGCAAAGCGGCATCAATTCATCTAAGTACATTATTTAAACTTACAATACAACTATAGACACGAGACAGAGATGGCACAACGTTATCTACTGAATAGGCTTTTATACGACAGGGAGGGGAAAAAACGACTTAAAATAAAAATACCGTTAAGATGGCACAAAGCCAAAGATTGTTCTGCATAGAAATTGGCTTTCAGCATAAAACAAGATGCAGCGCGCTCAGGGAGTCTGGCACCTTGAATAGATTTTCCTTTGCCAGCAAGACCCACTTTCCTTTTTTGAAGTGAGCAGCGCTGTGAAATATAATATAGACTCTTATAATGTTACAATAAAACAATTGAGATACTCGGCTATGGGCAAAATATAAATAATAATAAGTTTTATTCTTGAAAAACACTGGAATACACAGATAACTCATTAAAGGGGTACTCTGGCGAAAACCTTTTTTTTATTTTTTATTTTCCCCAGAAAGTTATATCGATTTGTTACTTACTTCTATGTAAAAATATCAAGTCTTCCCAAACTTATCAGCTGCTGCATGTCCTGCGGGAAGTGGTGTATTCTTTCCAGTTTGACACAGTGCTCTCTGCTGCCACCTCTGTCCATGTCAGGAACTGTCCAGAGCAGCAGCAAATCCCCATAGAAAACCTCTCCTGCTCTGGACAGTTCCTGACATGGACAGAAGTGGCAGCAGAGAGCGCTGTGTCAGACTGGAAAGAATACACCATTTCCTGCAGGACATATAGCAGCTGTTAAGTACTGGAAGACTGACAATTTTTTAAATAGAAGTAAATTACAAATCTATATAACTTTATTAAAACCAGTTGATTTGAAAGAAAATTTTTTTTTCACTGGTGTACCCCTTAAAAGGGTGTGTTCAACATTAGAGTATTAGCAAATTGCACTATGGGTACCAAAAGGTCAAATCTAATTCTCCCTCTTTCTGTCGGCAAAATACAGAATTCTCTCTCTCTCTTTCTCTCTGTATACATATATATAATGGTCCTTTGGATTACGAGCATAATTTGTTCCGGGACTGCGCTTGTAATCCAAATCCACTCTTATACCAAAGCAAATTTTCCCATAAGAGATCATTAAAATGCAGACAAATAATATAGGCAAAATAACAATTTTTTACTCTGAATAACATGTAAAACAAATGAAACACACAATGAGAAACAGCTGGATATGTGATATATAAGTTACTGTACAGTATGGCAGCATGTGGTGTATAATGTATAGTAACTGTATAACCCTGATAACACAGCAGCAGCTGGATATGTGATATATAAGTTACTGTACAGTATGGCAGCATGTGGTATATAATGTATAGTAACTGTATAACCCTGATAACAGCAGCTGGATATGTGATATATAAGTTACTGTACTGTATAGCAGCATGTGGTGTATAATGTATAGTAACTGTATAACCCTGATAACACAGCAGCTGGATATGTGATATATAAGTTACTGTACAGTATAGCAGCATGTGGTGTATAATGTATAGTAACTGCATAACCCTGATAACACTGCAGCTGGATATGTGATATATAAGTTACTGTACAGTATGGCAGCATGTGGTGTATAATGTATAGTAACTGTATAACCCTGATAACACAGCAGCTGGATATGTGATATATAAGTTACTGTACAGTATAGCAGCATGTGGTGTATAATGTATAGTAACTGCATAACCCTGATAACACTGCAGCTGGATATGTGATATATAAGTTACTGTACAGTATAGCAATCAGAATGTGGTATATAATGTATAGTAACTGTATAACCCTGATAACACAGCAGCTGGATATGTGATATATAAGTTACTGTACAGTATACCAGCATGTGGAATATAATGTATAGTAACTGTATAACCCTGATAACACAGAAGATGGATATGTGATATATAAGTTACTGTACAGTATAGCAGCATGTGGTGTTTAATGTATAGTAACTGTATAACCCTGATAACACAGCAGCTGGATATGTGATATAATTTACTGTACAGTATAGCAGCATGTGGTGTATAATGTATAGTAACTGCATAACCCTGATAACACTGCAGCTGGATATGTGATATATAAGTTACTGTACAGTATAGCAATCAGAATGTGGTATATAATGTATAGTAACTGTATAACCCTGATAACACAGCAGCTGGATATGTGATATATAAGTTACTGTACAGTATACCAGCATGTGGAATATAATGTATAGTAACTGTATAACCCTGATAACACAGAAGATGGATATGTGATATATAAGTTACTGTACAGTATAGCAGCATGTGGTGTATAATGTATAGTAACTGTATAACCCTGATAACACAGCAGCTGGATATGTGATATAATTTACTGTACAGTATAGCAATCAGCATGGGGTATATAATGTATAGTAACTGTATAGCCCTGATAATACAGCAGCTGGATATGTGATATATAAGTTACTGTACAGTATAGCAGCATGTGGTATATAATGTATAGTAACTGTATAACCCTGATAACACAGCAGCTGGATATGTGATATATAAGTTACTGTACAGTATAGCAATCAGAATGTGGTGTATAATGTATAGTAACTGTATAACCCTGATAACACTGCAGCTGGATATGTGATATATAAGTTACTGTACAGTATAGCAGCATGTGGTGTATAATGTATAGTAACTGTATAACCCTGATAACACAGCAGCTGGATATGTGATATATAAGTTACTGTACAGTATAGCAATCAGAATGTGGTGTATAATGTATAGTAACTGTATAACCCTGATAACACAGCAGCAGTTTGTAGATACAGGATGGAGCGGCACATCCCCATAATGCAGTAGCGTAGTACAACAGGCTAGAATAGAAAGCAGGGCTGCTGTCAGAGGTCTGTGTGGTCACATGACAGCAATGGCGAAGGGGTGTGTTCAACATGGACTAACCAGGAAGTGAGTATCACAGAGCTGTGCAGAAGGACAGGGACAGAAACTTCTCTATACAGCAGTGTGTATAACTGAGTGTAAGTGCAGGCAGATTATAGCAGCAGCATGTATAGCTGAGTGTAAGTGCTGGCACATTATAGCAGCAGTGTATATAGCTGAGTGTAAGTGCAGGCACAGTATAGCAGCCATGTTTATAGCTGAGTGTAAGTGCAGGCACATTATAGCAGCAGTGTATATAGCTGAGTGTAAGTGCAGGCACAGTATAGCAGCCATGTTTATAGCTGAGTGTAAGTGCAGGCCCATTATAGCAGCATTGTGTATAGGTGAGTATAGGTGCAGGCAGATTATAGCAGCAGTGTGTATAGCTGAGTGTAAGTGCAGGCACAGTATACCAGGAATAGAGAAGATGGGAAACACAAGGGCGGACAGAGACTGCAGGGAGCATGAAGGAATGAGCAGGACAGATGTGGGCACATACATGCAGCACTCTCTGTCCAGGGAGAGAGGGGTTACAGCTATGAAGAGATTACCTCCACAGTCCTGTCCCCTGATGCAAGCCCCAGGTTGGAGTGGATCTGCAATGATTTGGAAGGTGAGGGAGACTTCCTGGGTCAGAGTACAGGGCTGTAGACCCGGCTATGCAGACCATTCCCCTCCCCCACTCCCCCTCCCACCCAGTACAGGGAGCTCTTACAGCAAAGCAATGCTCTTACACCAAGTCACAATTTTAAAAAACTGTGAGCTCTTCTTGCAAAACACTTTTAAACCAAGGTACCACTGTGTATATATATATATTTCTATATTCCGTCACTGAGAGGAAGTTGTTACAGGGGATGCATCTTGCTGCCGTGTCTTTTTATGGCTCCAGTGCTCAGAGTGAAGGAAGCCGCAGGACGGTTGTGATGCCGACCACCTCCAGTGCAACTTCAATGAAAAGCAAAGCATTCTGCAAATAGTCCTGATTATAACTATTCTCCCGATCTGCGGCTCGTGCACAGACTCCTGCATGGTAACAGACTACAAACAAACCCTGTGTGTAGTCTCATGCTTTAGTCATGCCTCCAGCTGTCTCCCCTTTCTTACCAAAGGACATGTAGTGGGTTAGAATGAGGCTGATAACAGATGGAGGAGAGGATGACGGCAGGATTACGCTGGGTACACACCGACTTGTTTTTGTGGTTTGTATCCATGGAGACGCATAGGTTTGTGTAGGAGCCGTAAACACATGACAGCGGGACGCCTTTCATCAAGAATAGTTGCAAAGTTGCAGATTAGTTCACGTAACGCAGAGCTACAATTTGTAGAAAAAAAAAATAAAATAAAAGGAAATGCTTCAGGGTGTCCTTAAAGGGGTACTCCGGTGAAAATCTTTTTCTTTCAAATCAACTGGTTTCAGAAAGTTATATACATAGTGCTGCAGGCTGAGGAAAATCCCGCCCGGAGTGTATACACATAGTACATATATACATACACATGGTATACGCTCCGGACGGAATCCCCAACCGCGCCGCGAGAAACTGACATGTCAGTGAAACCGATATTCAGTGAATAGCTGCCACGGAAAACCCTGTCCGTGCACACTATGGAGTGAGAAGCTCCATCAGAACTCAGCGGCGGCCGAGTCACGGAAACGGCCAGTCCTATACAGCGTGTGAACATAGCCTAAGGGCCCTATTCCACGGGACGATTATCGTTCGCAAAATCGTTAACGAAAAACTATCCAAATGACCGCTATTGCGAAAGACCTGAAATTGTTCACCCATTTACATGGAACGATAATCGTTACTTATGATCGTTCTCGCGGTCGTCTTGTCGTCGCTATTTCGTTTGTCACTACTGCAAACGACCGAACGACGTCTTATTCAATGCAAACGATTTGCGAACGAGCAACGATAAATATAGGTCCAGGTCTTATTAAACGATCAACGATCTCTCGTTCGGTCGTTAGTCGTTAACTGCTATTCAACCGAACGATTATCATTTAGATTCGAACGATTTAACGATAGTCTGAACAATAATCGTCCCTAAGACTGTGAAAGAATGTGAAACGCTGTCTAAGCAAAATCCCCCCAGGGTACATTTACAAGTTTCATTGCCCTTTTCACTTCATCATGCTGCTTTTTTTTTTTTTTTTTAATTCTGTATAACAGGATATGGTGGTGGAGGAGGAGGATGATGCACCCTGTACATCTGTGTGATCTCGGAGTCTTCAGTAATGTTAGTTTTGCCTTTGTCTTGTGTCTTGCAGCCGTGTAACATTGTGTCATATTAGTAGAATGAAGCTTGTGTCCCTCACACTCCTCCATCTAGTGGACGCCAGGATAAATGACAGGCGAAACATGACGAGGTCCCGGCTATCCTACTGTGCGCGGTCAGGAAGGCGGGGATTCCACAGGTGGCTCTGCTTATCCTGATTTACATTGGCTCCATGATATTATATATGAGAGTACAGTCTCTTATAACATCCTGGGTAGAGAGCAGGAAAGTTATCTGACCCCAAACTGAGCAGGTGCAATTGTTTTGTCTTGTTTTAAAGGGGTACGCCACTGATTTTTTTTTTTTTCTTTTAAATCAAGTTATAAAGATTTGTAATTTAAATTCTCAAGTCTTCTAGTACTTATCAGCTGCTGTATGTCCTGCAGGAAGTGGTGGGTTCTCTATTGTGACACAGTGCTCTCTGCTGCCACCTCTGTCCATGTCAGGAACTGTCCAGAGCAGGAGAGGGTTTTTTTTTTTTGTTTTAATCATTTTTATAACTTTTTAATAACATATAAAAGTTGCATCAAGACATTTGAGCTATATCATAGACAAAACTGTAATATGCTTCTCCCAAACAGTAAAGGTTTTTCTTTAGGGATTCGCTACTTCTCTGGACAGTTCCTGACATGGACAGAGGTGGCAGCAGAGAGCACTGTGTCAGACTGGAGAGAATACACCACTTCCTGCAGGACATACAGCAGATGATAAGTACTGGAAGACTGGAGATTTTTATATAGAGGTAAATTACAAATCTATATAACTTTCTGGCACCTGTTGATTTGAAAGAAAAAAAAATGCTGGAGTACCCCTTTAAGGGTATGTTTGGCAAAACAATGGTTGTTGTTGCTGGGAAAATTCCTTTGAATTCAATGCACAACAGGCAGAAACATATATATATATATATATATATATATATATATATATATATATATATATCATAAAGCTGCTGTTGCAATCAATGACATGTCAATTATTTCCATGGCTGCAGCGAACAACACCCATTGTTCTATGCACTGTGTGAACAACGTCCGCTCTTTGCATTGAGTTCAATGCAACACATTTTTTCATTACAAGAACGGCCATTGTTTTAACTGCAAACAACAACAGTTCTTGTCATAAAAAAACCAAGTTGTGTGAATCTGGGTAATGAGTCCAGAGAGTGGGGGCTCCAGCTGTCCAGGTAGTATGATGGTCGGGGATATACCTGCACACAGTAGCTGAGCTCAGGGTTATTTCTGGCTGCAAAATGTAAAAAGCAATTGTGTGTTTTGTGTGCGGAGCGCAGTGTGCAGAGTATTGGTGTTATGGGAGCGTGTCAAGGTTGTTTGGTTATTAACCTAGCTGCATCCTCCTGAACTAGCTGGAGGTGTTCTATTGTTCTGTGAGACATTACAGTGGTCCAGCTGTTAGGAGGTGGATACCACAATGGTGGGAAGCGGTCACATTGAACGTCCAGCATGCAGGCATCATGTTATAGAGGAGATGGATCCCTGCAGACTCCAATGGGACGGGTTCACTTTAATTCTTGCAATGTTCTTCAGGTAAAAGGATGAAGATTTAATAATCATATTGATGTGAGAAAAAAAAAACATTTGCACCTTTACGTTAGAGGGTTCTCCAGCGAAAAATCTTTTTCTTTCAAATATACTGGTTTCAGAAAGTCTTATAGATTTGTAATTTACTTCTATTTAAAAATCTCAAGTTTTCCAATACTTATCAGCTGCTGTATGTGCTGCAGGAAGTGTTGTATTTTGTCCGGTCTGACTCTCGGCTGCCACCTCTGTCCATGTCAGGAACTGTCCAGAGCAGTAGAGGTTTTCTATGGGGATTTGCTGCTGCTCTGGACAGTTCCTGACATGGACAAAGGTGGCAGCAGAGAGCACTGTGTCAGACTGGGAAGAATACACCACTACCTGCAGGACATACAGCACCTGATAAGTACTAGAAGATTCTTTTTATATTAATTTGCCCTCAGTTTGTAATTGTTGTTTCCTTTGAAAATTTTTATGTCTTTAACAATTAAATAGAACATTATTAACATTATTTTATGCAAATGTTTAGTTAAAGGGGGTGGTTACTTTATACTAAAATTATTCACCTTATTGCAACAGCAGGCGTATGTGTTTGTGTATATATATATATATATATATATATATATATATATATATATTCCTACTGGAGCTCTGGACAGTTCCTGACATGGACAGGGGTGGCAGCAGAGAACACTGTGTCAGACAGGAGAGAATACACCCCTTGCTGCAGGACATACAGCAGCTGAAAGTATGAAAAGACTTAAGATTTTTAAATAGACGTAAATTACAAATCTATATAACTTTCTGAAACCAGTTGTTCTGAAAGAAAAAGATTTTCACCGGAGTACCCCTTTAAGAACTGCGCGGACTTGAACTTTGGGACTGCCGACTGCATAAAAACAATAGGATCCTAGTGATACTACTATCTCCACTTTAAGCAGCACAGAGTAGGAATATTTCATGAATGGCAAAGAAACAATTTGAGTTTTTTTTTTTTTTTTTTTAATGCTACAAACTTTTCTTAAAGGGGTTATCCAGCGCTACAAAAACATGGCCACTTTCTCCCCTCTCTTATCTCCTGATTGGGTGGGGTTTCAAACTCAGTTCCATTGAAGTAAATTGAAGTAAATGGAGCTTAATTGCAAACCCCACCCAATCAGGAGACAAGAGAGGGGGAAAGTGGCCATGTTTTTGGAGCGCTGGATAACCCCTTTAAAGCTAAAATAATTGCAGTGTCGGCCATGTTGCCGGTGAACAGATGTCTGCTATAAAACTTCACATTCATCTAAACATGAAACCTCTCCAGTACGTTCTCCCTGGATCCTCATTAAGCTACTAGCTAGTAATGCACTATACTACAAAGACGTCGGCTTTACCGAATGTTTGCTTATCTAGCGGTAGTAGTGGAGATTTTCCCAAGCTCCGGCGCTCGGGTTTTATTCGCTTTCTGCACAAGTTTCCTCGGATGTTTAAAGAACACAAGCATCTCCGACAGCGCCGAGAGAGCGGCCGTCCTGTCAGCTTTCTGCCCCTTTATTTCCCACAGTGATTCTAAGCTGGGGGCGAAATCAAATAAAATACGGCTACAGTGCAAACAAAACCAATAAACTTACGTCTTGACTGGAAATGGTCTTAAAGGGAAATAATGTGCAGCTATTTTAGGAAGGCACGACATTGTGGTCAGCTCAGTATGTTGTTACTTAAAGGGAAACGCCGGAGAAAATAATTGTTTAAAAATCAACTGGTGTCAGATAGTTATATAGATTTGTAATTTACTTCTATTTAAAAATCTCCAGTCTTCCAGTACTTATCAGCTGCTGTATGTCCTACAGGAAGTGGTGTATTCTTTCCAGTCTGACACAGTGCTCTCTGCTGCCACCTCTGTCCATGTCAGGAACTGTAAGAGCAGGAGAGGTTTTCTATGGGTATTTGCTGCTGCTCTGGACAGTTCTGCATGGGTGGGCACAGGAAGTCCAGCAAGCACAGTGCTGGCACACTAGTCATGGTTCACTATGAATTGGGCAACAAGATTGCAGAAGGATCGTAGTAAAGGGGTATTTTGGCGAAAATCTTTTTCTTTCAAATCAACTGGTTTCAGAAAGTTATATAGATTTGTAATTTTCTTCTATTTACAAACATCTTCTGTCTTCCAGTACTTATCAGCTGCTGTATGTCCTGCAGGAAGTGGTGTATTCTTTCCAGCCTGGCACAGTGCTCTCTGCTGCCACCTCTGTCCATGTCAGGAACTGTCCAGAGCAGCAGCAAATCCCCATAGAAAACGTCTGCTGCTCTGGACAGTTCCTGACATGGACAGAGGTGGCAGCAGAGAGAACTGTGTCAGACTGGAGAGAATACATCACTTCCTGTAGGACATACAGCAGCTGATAAGTACTGGTAGATTAGAGATTTTAAATAAAAGTTATCTTTAAATCTTTATATCTTTATGACACCAGCCATTGTGAGAACATTTTTCTCTGGAGTACCCCTCTAATATAATAAGCTGCAAACAACTGAGGGTAGTTATAGATGTTTATAATCTGTCTGCTACAATTGGGATATACTGATTTTTAAAGCATACTAAGAAGGGGGTTGTCCAGCGGCAATCTTTTTCTTTCAAATCAACTGATATCAGAAAGTTATGGATTTGTAATTTACTTTTATTAAAAAATCTCAAGTCTTCCCATACTTATCAGCTGCTGTATGTCCTGCAGGAAGGTGTATTCTTTCCAGTCTGACACAGTGCTCTCTGCTGCCACCTCTGTCCATGTCAGGAACTGTCCAGAGCAGCAGCAAATCCCCATAGAAAACCTCTCCTGCTCTGGACAGTTCCTGTCTCGACCAGAGATGTCAGCAGAGAGCACTGAAAATAAAACAACATTTCCTGCAGGACATACAGCAGCTGAAAGGTATGAGAAGACTTGAGATTTTTTCATAAAAGAAATTACAAATCTATATAACTTTCTGACACCAGTTGATTTGAAAGAAAAAGATTTTCGCTGGAGTGCCCCTTTAAAGAAGTTCCAGCAGTGCTGGATAATCTTTTCCAAACTTTCCAGAACATTGTGCATAAAACACGTCGTGCATAAGAAAGAGATGAACTCATGGGTATGAAATAAATATGAAGTTCTCCCTGACCTGGAGGTTGCATCTGGCACTAGACATCGTCTGTCTCGCTTCCTTAGATCCAACCATTACAGAAGTTACCAAGTCCAAATCATTAAAATGTAAGAACCCATATATAATGAATGTGACCCTCCATGGTGCAGTCACTACAGACTCAGACCTTAAGGCTGCGCTCCCGTCCTGTATTCTTTGTCTTTGTTTTGCGGCTTTGTTGTGGTAAAAAACATCCCAAGCTGACTGCAGCATGCAAAGGGTTAATCTTCCAGGTCTCTCCGTTCCTGGTAGATACAATGGAAATCTCCTGTGGTCCACAGACAAGGAGCCTGCACTGACTATTGGACTCTTAAAGGGATAGTTCACGAAAAAAAAAATTCATTTCAAATCAACTAGTGACAGAGATTTGTAATTTATGCTCTAGACAGTTCCTGACATGGACAGAGGTGGCAGCAGAGAGCACTGTGACAGACTGGAAAGAATAAACTACTTCCTGCAGGACATACAGCAGCTAATAAGTACTGGAAGACTGGAGATTTTTAATACAAAACTTGTTGGAACCAGTTGAAAGACACAACACAGTATAACAATGGCTTATTGGGTGACCCCACATTTTAATGCCCCCTACATAATAATAATGCCCCTTTGCGCTACCTGCTCCTGCTTGCACCTTCTGTGAGGAGTTTAGTGTAGTTCACCACAGACAGGTGCAGGACTTTTCTCTATTGCCGGACTCACTGCTCCTATACTGTACTGAGTGGCCGTGCATATATATGTAAGCATTAGCACCCACTAGGCAGCGTCAGCCAGTGCCACCCCTTCCGGGCCCATTTAATCTGATGTTTGTGTGAACGTCCCTCCTTATGGCCAATGTGGCCCTAAACAGCTGTACACGTTCTCCTACTTGCAGTCTTTCTCTTCAGTGTGTTGTGCCTGTCACTAGCTGGTCTTGTGTAATGCTACGATTATTGTTCGAATTTTCGCGATAACGATCGCATTTGACCGATAATCGGCTCATGTGAACACGGTGAAGATCAAGCGACGAGCGAGAAATCGTTCATTTTGATCTTTCAACATGTTCTCTCTCGTTCATCGTTCGCTAAACATTCACAGATTGCTTCGTATTTCAAAGATTCAAAGATTTACCCTATGTAAAGATGGGCTTAAGCGATCGCAATAACGATTTTTCTTATTAATTTTCTAACGATTTTTCTAACGATTTATTCGTCTAAACGCTGATCATTATAAAAACCAAATTGTTGCTTGAAAATCGTTAAACAATCAATTGGCTGAATTATCGCTCCGTGTAAATGCAGCATAAGTAGTGAGAGATTTACAAGCAGCTGTGTCCTCCTCTAGCATATAACCAATTACAAGCAGCTGTGTCCTCCTCTAGCATATAAACAATTACAAGCAGCTGTGTCCTACTCTAGCATATAACCAATTACAAGCAGCTGTGTCCTACTCTTAAAGATTAATGGTGTAGTTCCATTTTAACTTATTATGCTCTATCCATTGTATAGGGGATAACAAGCTGATTGCTGGGTGTCTGATGGCCGTAACCGGTTCATCATTATACGTTGACACGTGAATTACTTAGTGGTAGAATTACTGATTTTAAATTAGGGGATCCATTGCCTTACCAGTCAATAATCTGTGTCCCTACAGAGTCTGATAGACTGTGTCGGACTGTTTAGTGACAATAACTGATAAATGGTAACACCCAGTTGTCAGTTTATTCATACAAGCAGGGAGTTGTTAGCAAAGAAACTTTAGATAAGCCATGGCAGGCACAAAGGGGGGGGGGAGGCTAAAGTCTTGGGTCTTCTTAATGAACCCCAGTAATTGTAATAATTATTATTTCATGTAAAGTATGTGACTCCTAAATATTTTTTTCTTCTTCTAATTTTAGAATCCCTGGGATCACGCTCTTATTTTGACAACTGCATAAAGATCAACCCAGTAAAGTTTGATGTATAATCCACCCAGGGATTAAGAAAATACAGCTGAGGAATGTTTCACCAGCAGTTGGATCACAATAAATATACCATAGCTTCCGATTTTAGCAGGAGGAATCCTGCTGAGAACGCGAACATCTGCAGCCACGTATCATAGGACTCCAAAGAAAACTGACAGCACGTCATGTGGGCTCCAGCAGGGAAAGTGATAGGAGCTATATAGATGCATGTTACATCGGGGAGAGCAAAAAGAGTTTGCAATCTACTAATGTTTCAACAAGAACTAGGAAGGTTATATGGATATGTAGCTAGAGAGGAGTTATATGGATACGGATATGGACTAGTTTCTCTAAAAGACAACCTTCCTAAAGCGAATGTGTGGTGTCCCATCACTGGTGTTCTTTTCTCTTCATTTATGCACCTGTCGCAAAAGCTTCTTTCTCAAGGTTAAGTGGTGATGAAGCAGTTTACAATTTCACCACTAGGTGTCAGTGTTATTTCTGAATCTTGTTATTTCATGCACAGCTGAAGTTAGGAATGGGTTACTGTTATTGATGTACCATGTGTTCAGTGCTGACCTATAGGAGGTGCTTTCTCTTTCTCTGCCTATCCCCAGCACTCATAGGGTAGATTACTTAGGAAGTTGTTGCTTGGTGGAGAAAGTGCACAGTCAGTCTTATGCAGATTCTCCTGGGAGAAAGGCACACAGAGAAAACTTCCCTGCTGTAGCCAAGCCAGGGCCTGGCTTATGCCAGAACCCTTGTGCAGGACCAAAAGTCAGTTGAGTCTGAGACCCCAAAGTATGCAGATATAGCTAGAGACAACTAGCTCTTTCTATACTACATATACTATATCTACTATGCAGTGTTAATCACTTAAAGGGAGAAGAGTCTAGGAACACCCTAACCTACGCCGTGAACCAGTCACCATTTTGTTCAGGCAACCAAGACGCCAGCCCCATGTGGTGAATCCACGTGGATTCACCGCATGGTGCTGGCATCTTGGTCGCCTGAACAAAATGGAACGCTTTTAATGTAACCACAATAAAAGTCAAGTTTTATGGTGAGTGCCCTCCTATGTTTCTATTTTTTCTCACTGGACTTGTATTTGAACCTGAATTTTCAAGGAGGAGCACCCACACTCCGTCTTGACGGGAAAAAAGGCATAATCTAATGATGAAACCTAACGGGACACTGTTCACACTACTTTAGTGCCGATCGCTATTCCTTAATACAGAATCCTGAGAACCAGAGGAACTAGCCTGGATAGGACAAAGCTACCAAGAAAGGGCTATGTATCCTATCTCACAGTGCAGGTAACTGGGACACCCCTGGAAACTTAGCTTCACCCAGATAACCACGACTGGGGCTTGTATCACCCTATTAGGACCGGTCAATGGACACTGTAGGGAACAAGATGGTCAAACATAGTCTATACACGGGTACAAGTAAACTTCTTGCTACAGTATCTATATTAATAAACAAAAAGTATGTAGCACAAAATAGCTGGCACACCAATATAATCAAAATGTCACAAATCTTTATTATACATGATCAATATACACAAATATACATAAAATACATGATTCCCAAAGACCCCTAAAAACAATTAAAATTTCCAAAAAGGAAAAACTGAGCTATCAGTTATAACCTCAGCTCACTCCCTCACTCACTACCTATAGACACAAAAAGTGCAAGTGCATGGCAGTGAATGAAAAAAATGCACTAAAGCTGTGCTAACAAAGTGCTAAATACCAAAAAGAAGTTACAAAAGTCACCACAGACAAAATAGTATGCAACAAACAGAACAACATGTGCCAGGTCATTCTGTTTATTGCATCCCTGCGTCACAGGGGAGGGGGAAGTTTGGGTTAACAACCCCTTTAAGGGCATGATCTAGCTAGGTGGTATGCTGACTGCATTGCTTTGCAGTATCCCAAGGGCGCTAACATTTTAAAATATTCTGAAAAGATATAAAGGAAAGAGTTGGTTATTATTTCATAATGAATTAAAAGTCCTTGGTATAAACCACCAGAGCATTCCAGTTCATCATTATAAAAATTTATTATAGTTTATGTGAACAAAGGTGTAAGCAGGTGCAAGTACCCAGCTCTCCGAGTTACTCGTATAAGACGCCATTCAGAGTCATTAACCTTATCCCAATACAATATAACACAATATTCCAACAGTTCAGCTCATGACTAATGTTAAGCTGCTGTAGCTACCACCACTACACGGACCTAGCTGAATACAGACACTAAACACAAAGTGGGACGTTTATTAAGGAACCTAATGTGTACAACTATTCTAATGAGGATTGGTGTGTATTTTGTTCCAATATCTTGTCACTGATTCATTAAAAAGTAGCACTGCCATAGTAAATGTATCTAACAAAAAAGGCGCAGAGAAGGCGGAAATATGAAAAAATTGTGCAGTTTTATACACCTGGTACTGACCAGACGTAAGCCTGCGCCTGTTTATGCGACTTTAAAAAAAAGTCGCAAATGATAAATTGGGCACTAATCCCAGATTATGCAAACTTTTGGGTGAATACTTAAAACAGGCAGATTAAAAAAAAAGTCGCATCTAAAAAATATTCGCCCGTCGAATACTGGTTCATAAATAGAACTTAGACCAAAAATGCAGGGCTGTGGAGTCGGAGTCGTGGAGTCGGAGCTAGTTTTGGCTGGAGTCGGAGTCGGAGTTGGAGTCGGAGCTAGCTTTGGCTGGAGTCGGAGTTGGAGTCAGAAAAAAAATGTACCGACTCCGACTCCAGCTTTAAAAAAATCTTTAAAAAATGTAGAATTGAATTTTGATATGAATTTTACAAGTTTTGCTCATGAATATATATTATGAGCAACCTTTTAATAGGACACTGGCCCTATTACATAAGGGTGGTCGGGGAATATATCAGTAATAGGACACTGGCCCTATTACATAAGGGTGGTCGGGGAATATATCAGTAATAGGACACTGGCCCTATTACATAAGGGGGGTCGGGGAATATATCAGTAATAGGACACTGGCCTTATTAGATAAGGGTGGTCGGGGAATATATCAGTAATAGGACACTGGCCCTATTACATAAGGGTGGTCGGGGAATATATCAGTAATAGGACACTGGCCCTATTACATAAGGGTGGTCAGGGAATATATCAGTAATAGGACACTGGCCTTATTAGATAAGGGGGGTCGGGGGATATATCAGTAATAGGACACTGGCCCTATTAGATAAGGGTGGTCGGGGAAAAGTTGTCGGTCACTATTTGGCAGTTTGTTTCTGAGCTGGAAGAGTCCATTGTGTGGGGTGAGATCTGTGCTGGTCTCTTCCTGGATGCTGGATGACTGTATATGAGCAGCAGTGTAATATGAAGATATCCTGTGCAATATAGAGGAGGAGGAGAAGACATAAGTAGTGTAGCAGTAACCTCTGTCCTCAGTGTGGTGTTTTCTCTCTGGGAGAAGATTGTGTGTTTTTCTTCAGTGTTCTATGGCTGCAGCTGAGTGTGTGTGTGCACGTGCTATGGCTGCAGTAGGCTGTGTGTGTGTGCTATGGCTGCAGCAGGCTGTGTGTGTGTGTGTGTGTGTGTGTGAGTGCTATGGCTGCAGCAGGCTGTGTGTGTGTGTGTGTGTGTGTGTGTGTGTCATCTTTGACCATTGAAAACAAGACAAGAATGATGTAATATTTTACCCCGTCTCTTACAGTGATGAAGGGCCCATCAGATGGCGTGAATAATGTACATCAGTAACTTAATAAAGATGATGAATAAATACGATGTTGGTCCTAATGCAGCTGTCTGACCTGTATCTAAGGGGCATTTATTCCGCAGGTCATAAAACAGATTACAAGGACCTTATGAGGAACATATGTCTTCTCCATACCATGAGGAGAAGGTTAAAAATCAGTTTCATTTTAGTCAACCAGAAAGATACTAAAAGCAAGTATTCATTAATGGGTCATTTCCGGAGGACTCCATTCTATAGAATTACTAAGGATCCTGATCAGCCAGAATATGTATATAGATACTATAGCGGAGATTTATCAAACATGGTGTAAAGTGAAACTGGCTCAGTCGCCCCTAGCAACCAATCAGATTCCACCTTTCATATCCCACAGACTCATTGGAAAATGAAAGGTGGAATCTGATTGGTTTCTAGGGGCAACTAGGCCTGTTTCACTTTACACCATGTTTGATAAATCTCCCCCCCATATGTGCATAGCAAGACAAGGGGACCAACACAAGCCCATTGAAATGAGCCAATCAACTTCAGGGATGGGAGTACTAAACTATTAGGGCAATGGGGCAGAGTAAAACTGGATGAAAGAGTGATCACCAATCGCTGAATATCAGACAAAGGCAGTGTCGGATTGGTGTATCTGGGGCCCAGAGAAAATGATCCTGGGGCCCACCGGAGGAAATTATCCTGGGGGCCCACCGGAGGAGATTATCCTCGGGGCCCACCAGAGGAAATTATCCTGGGGGCCCACCAGAGGAAATTATCCTGGGGGCCCACTGGAGGAGATTATCCTGGGGGCCCACCGGAGGAGATTATCCCGGGGGCCCACTGGAGGAGATTATCCTGGGGGCCCACTATTGAAGAACAAGTGAGAAATAACATATCAGTCAATGTTAGTGCAGGCTCTAAAGCTGGGGGCCCACCGGAGGAAATTATCCTGGGGGCCCACCAGAGGAAATTATCCTGGGGGCCCACTGGAGGAGATTATCCTGGGGGCCCACCGGAGGAGATTATCCCGGGGGCCCACTGGAGGAGATTATCCTGGGGGCCCACCATTGAAGAACAAGTGAGAAACAACATATCAGTCAATGTTAGTGCAGGCTCTAAAGCTGGGGGCCCACCGGAGGAAATGATCCTGGGGGCCCACCGGAGGAAATTATCCTGGGGGCCCACTGGAGGAAATGATCCTGGGGGCCCACCGAAGGAGATTATCCTGGGGGCCTACCATTGGAGAACAAGTGAGAAACAACATATCAGTCAATGTTAGTGCAGGCTCTAAAGCTGGGGGCCCACCGGAGGATTCTCCAGTTCTCCATTGGGCCAGTCCGACACTGGACACAGGAGCGTAAAAAACTTGCTGTTAACACAAACTAGGACAATTGGCACAAGGGACTTGCTTCGTACACCAAAGGCACTGGAGTCCCTGGTATCAGACTTTAATAGCGATCACCTAGGCACAGTCTGTCAGTATTATCTACCAGAAAACATGTGCAAAGTGAAAAAAAATCTCAAAAATACTACTAGAACTCTTTAAATAGTAATATATATATATATATATATATATATATATACACTCACCGGCCACTTTATTAGGTACACCTGTCCAACTGCACGTCACCATTTAATTTCTAATCAGCCAATCACATGGCGGCAACTCAGTGCATTTAGGCATGTAGACATGGTCAAGACAATCTCCTGCAGTTCAAACCGAGCATCAGTATGGGGAAGAAAGGTGATTTGAGGCCTTTGAACGTGGCATGGTTGTTGGTGCCAGAAGGGCTGGTCTGAGTATTTCAGAAACTGCTGATCTTCTGGGATTTTCACGCACAACCATCTCTAGGGTTTACAGAGAATGGTCCGAAAAAGAAAAAACATCCAGTGAGCGGCAGTTCTGTGGGCGGAAATGCCTTGTTGATGCCAGAGGTCAGAGGAGAATTGGCAGACTGGTTCCAGCTGATAGAAAGGCAACAGTGACTCAAATAGCCAACCGTTACAGCCAAGGTAGGCAGAAGAGCATCTCTGAACGCACAGTACGGCCAACTTTGAGGCAGATGGGCTACAGCAGCAGAAGACCACCCGTTACTAGCATGGTGTACCTAATAAAGTGGCCGGTGACTGTATATATAGCATTAAAATAATAAAGCTCAACAAATATAGATATTAGAATCATGAAGGAATCCAATCACACTTGTGATTTTCTCACAGATTCAAGGACTCTGTAAATTCAAAAATTTTCAGCTTTGTTTGGGATAAATTTTTCAAGATGGCATCCAAAGTTGCTGATGTCATGCATTGTCCATCATGCTCTATACTGTACTGCTGCCGCCACCGTTGCCGCTTGCCCTACACGGACGCAAATTGCCTGCTCAGTGTTCTGTGAGAAAATGTTCTCCTCCAGAATTAAAGGGTTTGTCGAGGATTAGTAAGAAAGTTCTCCACCCCCCCAAACATGTGTCTGGTACTGCAGATATGCCCCATTCACTTAAATGGAGCTGAGGTTTAGCCCATGGAGAGCAGTGGTTTCTGTTGAAAATACAGTAAAACTTAAGTTTTTCTATAATCCTGGAAAACCCTTGAAGAAAAATATTTCCTAGGTATTATCACTTGTTAACCCTATGGAACAATGTCTAATCCCAGGAGAGTGATAGAACTTTGCCAAAGTGAGAAGAAGACCCCATAGGCGGCATCTAGGTCCCTTCTCTACAAATATACTGTACATAGTAAAAGCCATCTTTAAAGACAGAAAACATCATTTTTATAGTCAACTACTACAGATATAAGAATATCCAAGTCCAGCATACTCTATCCCCCGAGCACCGAGCACACCATTGTGCTGCCCATAATATTCCAGTATCAGCACATCTTCCAGGGTCCCTGCATTAGGATGGGGGGGGGGGGCTGTTTTTTTTATTATTCACAGACTCACTGATTGCTTCTTTATAATTAGCGTTTATACAAGATTTCCAGCATATTAATGATGTGACTTATTACCTATGAATTTCCACAGTTATATGGATGTCAAAGTCTAACAGGTCTCACACATGTAATACAACCAGTCTCCAGTAGCCGATGACCAACAGAATATGTCCTCATGCAAAACAACAGTAAATAATCAGGAACATCAGTACAAGGGAAGAAGGCTGAGGCTATGGAATATAGGACATGAAAAAGTTTGTGTCCTCATCACATCATCAGATTAGTAATGGATCAAGTGTAACACAATGTAAACGATAGATAGATAGATAGATAGATAGATAGATAGATAGATAGATAGATAGGAGATAGATAGATAGATAGATAGATAGATAGATAGATAGATAGATAGATAGTAGATAGATAGATAGATAGATAGATAGATAGATAGATAGAAAAATAGATGATAGATAGATAGATAGATAGATAGATAGATAGATAGATAGATAGGAGATAGATAGATAGGAGATAGATAGATAGATAGATAGAAGATAGATAGATAGATAGATAGATAGATAGATAGATAGATAGATAGGAGATAGATAGATAGATAGATAGATAGATAGATAGATAGATAGATAGATAGGAGATAGATAGATAGATAGATAGATAGATAGATAGATAGAAAAATAGATGATAGATAGATAGGAGATAGATAGATAGATAGATAGATAGATAGATAGATAGATAGGAGATAGATAGATAGATAGATAGATAGGAGATAGATAGATAGATAGATAGGAGATAGATAGATAGATAGATAGATAGATAGATAGATAGATAGATAGATGATAGATAGATAGATAGATAGATAGATAGATAGATAGATAGATAGATAGATAGGAGATAGGAGATAGATAGGAGATAGATAGATAGATAGATAGATAGATAGATAGATAGATAGATAGATAGGAGATAGATAGAATAAGTATACTACAGAGAGCTAAAGTATGAGATATTATCCCAAGCTTTCTGCAATCTTATGGATACGGTATATACTGTGTGTATTGTATCTGGAGTGACTGCTGCAGTAAGTTAGTATAAGAGCTGCAGAAAACTTCTCCCTATCTCTTGTATATAGCCCTGTAATCCATCTGTCTGGTAGGGCATGGACAGACAGCGCGGTTCTCTTACCTTCTGTATGGACAGCTGACACATAAGTCCAGTTATATCTCTTCACGATGTCCAGCATGGCTTTGGCTTGCAGTATATCAGACGGGACCACCCGCAGGAAGTACTTATATAAGGTTTTGTCGCTGAGGTCAATACTTGTGGCAGAGTAAGCGATCTGCGGGATATCAAAGAGCTGCAAAAGGTTCTGGACTTGGATGGCGACAGAACTGGACCCTGGTCCGATCACTCCAGCGATTGGCTTTTTAATTCTGCCCTGGGGGGTCGGAGTGGCATCTAAACACTTACTGATGCCATCTTTGTCGTCTCTCATGGAGATCAGGGAGTCTCGTATGAATTCGATGCTTTGCTCCAGGGCGACAGATGAATGCCAGCAGGAGTCTCGTATCTCGGTCCCCAGGGTGATGTTGGGTAGCAGGGTCTGGTCCATGTTAATCAGATCCAGCGTGTGGAACATGGCTTCTACTCTCTGGATGCCATACTGTTCTCGGATCTCCCCACATTTCCGCTCTGGTACCCTCTCAGCCGGGGGTTGGTGGTGCACAGAGAACAAGGCTCCGAT
Organism: Dendropsophus ebraccatus; assembly: GCF_027789765.1. Taxonomy (NCBI): domain Eukaryota; kingdom Metazoa; phylum Chordata; class Amphibia; order Anura; family Hylidae; genus Dendropsophus; species Dendropsophus ebraccatus. The sequence goes on along the minus strand of NC_091468.1, from coordinate 67,189,332 downwards.
AATGATGTCTCCATCCATCCTGGCCACCGACCTTGGGCTGGAGGCATCAACTCTACCAACACTTCCATCAAAGGGGTCCAGTGCCATCAACACCAGCATCACCACCATGCAATGGACTGGGAACATCTTACACATGGACGCCATACAGATCCTGGCAATGGGGAAGAAGTGACTGCGCAAAAAAAAAAAATCCTGTATTTTCCTAGGCAGAATCCATTGCTTCCAGATCCCGCCTTGGTGACCCTACATGAAACAGATAAAGTCTGCGGGCAGGGACATCTCTCCAGACACGGTGACCCTGTTATAGAGAAATACAAAGAATAGGAGATAGTGTATAGTCAGGTCATCTGCATGAGAGGGCTGAGAACAAGAAGACTATATCCTATAGGAATCTATATCCCAGGCAGAAGAAGTGTGACTGCTGGTATGTCAACTCCAGTTCTCATCACGAGAGGTTGTCACTTCTCTGCTTCAGGCAAATGATAGGGTAGAAAATAGCCCGACGTCGTTCTTTCCCAATTTATGTTAAAAAATGCAACTTGTTTATCTCGTCCTTTTGGCAAGGTCAGAACTGGTGCACTAAAATACACGACCATCGCCGGATTTACAAAAAAAAATTAAGCCCTTTAATAAGGGTGTGAAAAAGGAGCTATGGTTTATGAACATATAGAATAAAAAAAAAAGTACTGACTAGTATATACATTGTAAGGGTTGTCATGCTGGAAAGATTAATATGCAAGGAGCTACGGCTAGGGTCCACACCCAGTTTACTTTCTGATATATATATATATATATATATATATATATATATATATATATATATATATACACACACATATATCATATAATATATATATATATATATATATATATATATATATATATATATATATATATACACACTGAGGGATAGCTACTACAGAGCAGTTCTATATGTATTAGATAATACCAGGGACAGAGCTATGTACGCTCTATACACTCCATAGTAGGGAATCTTGGCTCTCCAGCTGTTGCAAAAATACAACTCCCATCATGCCTGGACAGCCTTTGGCTGTCCAGGCATGATGGGAGTTGTAGTTTTGCATCAGCTAAAGAGCCAAGGTTCTTTAACCCTGCTCTATAGTATACTCTATATATACCAAAGCAGCAGCCAGCCTACATGCATGCTATGTACAATTGTATGCGTTATCTACAGAACAGCTCAGTCTATCACTATGTGGATTCCTATTATAACAATGATAATAGATAGCAGCCAGTGACCTCCATGCATCTTACAGGTGCTCTCCATCCTACAGTTCCAGCACCATGGACAGAGCTCTGTATACTTTATACACTCCATAGCAGGGGTAGGGAATCTTGGCCAGGCATGATGGGAGTTGTAGTTTTGCAACAGCTAAAGAGCCAAGGTTCCCTATGCCTGCTGTATAGTATACTCTATGACTATATGCATGCTATGTTCAATTGTATGCGCTCTCTACAGAACAGCTCAGTCTATCACTATGTGGATTGCTATGATTATAATAGATAGCAGCCAGTGACCTCCATGCATCTTACAGGTGCTCTCCACCCTGCAGCTCCAGCACCATGGACAGCGCTCCTGCTATCACATTGCATAGGAGATAACTGGGATGCATGCAGCTTGGAACTCTATCTGCATATTATATATCCTTGCATGCTTCAGCTATACCTGTGCGACTATCACCCCTATCCGTCACTACTTACCCATACAGCGCAAGGGAAGAGTAGTCCACTCACCTCCATAGCCACAGTCGCTTTCTTCTCTAGCTCTGCCTATAACTCTCTCCCACAACCACCAGGCACCCACACACATGCAGCAGCCCACACACCAGCAAAGCCAACCACCAGTTCCTTCTGTCGCTGTGGGGGCGCAGTGCATTGGCCACTCTTTGCAGGGCTGTCTCTTAAGGCGAGACACCTACTGACCGGTGACACATCCACTCAATCAATAATCAATGGGGATTACATGCACATTCTCATTGTCCTTTTAGAAAGGAGCCAGAATAAGGAGCTGCCACAGGGCTAAGTGCTGAGGATTGATGCAATCACACATAGGAATGGGAGGTTTAAGGAATTAAGGTGGCAATGCTGAGTCAAAGGATTAAAGTTAAGACTTACCCAGGTGAGAGGAGGCAGAGACTCGCTGCTTGATGGAATCCTTGCTCTGTGCACACAAGCTGCTGCACTGACACAATGAGCTGCAGAGCCAGGGTTTTGTCTGTACTCTAGTGCCCTCTTCCTTCAACACCATTTCACCACAAGGAAACTAAAGTTTTGGTCGGTAGGATCTGTTATGTCATGGTCCTCTATATTATTAGCGTCACATATCTCATTAAAAAAAAAAAAATAATAATAATAATAAAAACATATATATATATATATATATATATATATATATATATATATATATATATATATATTAAATACTATTCCAATATAACATCACCTACTGTATATAATACAGCATCTGATTTGGACTGCTGAAATGGTTGGGCTACATATGTATTGATAACTACTGTTATACCATTAATAGTTTTAATTATTATTATTATTATTATTATTATGCTATTGTTATTATTATTAATTTATTATTAATATTAATTTATTAATTTATTATTATTATTTATTTTTTATTCACTTTCTGCTATAATATGTGTTGGATTTATATATAAGTGATAATTTACACTAAGTAACATACTAATAGTGAGAACAACAGAAGCATGATAGATATACAGTATATAGCAGAGGGTAGAGAACCTTGGCTCTCATGCTGTTGCAAAACTACAACCTCCATCATACTTGGCCAGTCAAAAGGCTAAAGCTTTGGCTGTCCAGGCATGCTGAGAGTTGTAGTTCTGCAACAGCTGGAGAGCAAAGGTTCCCTACCCCTGGTATAGAGAGTATAGAGCAAAGTTTATAGGTTCAAAAGTAGGTGGACAGCATGTGTAATAGGGTTAGAAAGGGGGAGATTATCAAACATGGTGTAAAGTGAAACAGGCCCAGTTGCCCCTAGCAACCAATCAGATTCCACCTTTCATTCCTCACAGACTCCTTGGAAAATGAAAATTGGAATCTGATTGGTTGCTAGGGGCAACTGGGCCAGTTTCACTTTACACCATGTTTGATAAATCTCCCCCAGTGTGTGCACATAAGGGGTGTTATTACAGTGGTGTGTTTGGTGGGGGTCAGGCTGCTGGACCAGCTGATGGACTGGTGAACACGCCGCATTTTCTTTTATGGGATCCCGGTCGGAGCGTATATACATAGTATACACTCTGGCCGGGATCCCTCGTGGCGCCGCAAAGAACTGACATGTCAGTTTTCTGCGGCCCCCAATTCAGTAGAAACCCATGTCAGTTCACACAATAAGGCAAGCGGCTCCGGCCGCTTGCTTCATTGTGTGCTGTGAGGAGTTCTGATGCGGGCGCACGCTGATGCACCCGCATCAGAACACTGGGGCCGGAAAGATCATGATCGGGAAGATCTTTGCAGAGACCAGCCGTTCCATGACCCAGCCTGGTCACCGAACGGCCGGTCTCTTACGCCGTGTGAACATAGCCTCAGACTGAAAGAGCTGTTAGCAGCAAAATACTGAGGCTTTTTTTTTTTTTTTACTACCAACTGGTGCTTATTCGTGCCGTTTTTTTTTTTGTTTTTCTTTGCATTCTCTGTAACTTTTTTCAGAGTTTTTCTTTTAGATATGTTTTTTCTATAGAAAATGTTATGATATCATTTGCATTGTGATATGTCATGTGATCAGATCGCCAGACGCCAGTCTTGATAAATGCCCACCTTTATTTTATATGGCAGACACTTGTGAGCATGCTCCGTAACCTCTGTGACCTGTGCTATTGTCTTTGCTATCTATCGGTGTCGTCTTTGCTGCAATGCTGCACAGATCACTTTTCAGCAGCCTCCTACTTATCATCACAGACACAACAGGAAGTCTCAGTTTAGTTTTAAGCTTAGTCGCCCAAATGAAAACTGCAAGTCGCCCTTTAAGTTACTATATTGCTGTGGCTTTTAATCATTTACCGAGAGATGAAGCAGAAGAGAGAATTAGGGCGCAGAATAATATTGTCTTTCATTACATTCATCTAATTTTACTGAAGACCCGAAATGAACGCTGCGCAGCCCGTAAGACCTGACTGGTGTTTGGAGGCGGTTCGTCTACGCCGCGGATGTCGCTGTGAAGCAAATGATTGATACAATGTGATATTATGGTGACAAGAAGCAGAAGCTTTGCACATGCATGAGCTCCAGTAATAGGTTAAGTGGACTCTATGGCTCTTTGTAGTTTAAATGTCAGACGTGTTTCATCTTATTCCTCTCTATTGTCTGGTAATAAGCTGCCAGATTAAACACAAGTGACCTCATTTACATTGCAAACATAAAAGAGATTACAATGTCACAGTAATAGACTAAGCATATTTTTTGCTCCATGTTAGAGGCAACAAACTAAGGTTCTTATTAGACGAAGCAATTTTCAACAATAAACAATCGCAAATGAGATTGGAAGATTATCGTTTAAATTTGAACGATGTAACGATTACCCGCACAATAATCACCCCGTGTAATAGGGCCCTAAGAGAATGGAGAGTAGCAGCGAGAGTGGTGAATGGAGGGTGCACGGGCTTCTGGGCATTGGCCGGACGCCAAGTGCAGAAAGAAGCTTGTAGTTTGGTGGTTGAAGCCAGCACTCCAGGACTGCATGACTCGACCATGCATTTTGCAAGTTTTTAATGAATGAATAAAAGTTACGTTTTATCTGCCAAAAGACGTCCTGGAGTGCTCGCTTCAACCACCAAACTACATGTTTGTTTGTTTGTTTTTTTTTAAAGCAATTCTTAATTGTGATGTATTTTATGGCATACACTGATCAGCATAAATAATGTCATAATTGGATTTGGATTTGTGTATTTTTTTTTTTTACAATACAAGGAATTCCATGTGACGTCATCAAATGGAGCCCCCCTCAATGACAACATCTGTATTGAGTTTTAAACGCAAAGGATTAAAGGGGTTTTCCGATCGTAACTTACTTGTCCCCTATCCACAGCATAGGGGTCAAGTATGAGACTGCAGAGTGTCTGTCTGCCTCCATGCTCATCACCTCGGAATCTCTAGATGGGCACCCCGACCCCTTTGTTATGAATAGAGTCGCAGCTCCATTCAAACTCTATGAAGCCGCCGGAGAAAGTTGAGCGCAGTACTCACCTCTTTCTGGTGGCTCCATAGAGAATGAATAGAGCTGCGGCTCATGCACCGACCTGCGGCTCCATTCATAACAAAGGAGACGGAGTGCCGATTTAGAGATTCCAGGATGGCACGGAGGTTGGACCCCCCCTCCCCCATCTCATACAGTGGATAGGGGACAAGTACGTTTAAATGGGAAAACCCCTTTAAGTGACAGAATTTAAAGGCCCTTAGAGCAGTGTTATGTACAGTAGTGCAGCCGCTGTTCAGATACTGAATACATGCTCTTTGTATTACAGCAATTGCCGGGTGTCCTTGTAGAGCACATTTATCTTTGGTCAGTAACAGGTTACAGGTAGAAAAAAGTCTTTTAGATGGCACTTCTGTGTCTAGGGTGGTGCTCGCAGTAGGAAAAAAATACCAACAGTATTATAAAAATTCATTCTCGGCACTCACTCAAATTTTTATTGTAGAAAAAACTCCATCTGAAAAATATACAACGGCAACAGGACGTTTCGGCAGTTGAGGAAGGCTTGACGCCGAAACGTCCTGTTGCCGTTGTATAGTTTTCTAATGAACTTTTTTCTACAATAAAAATTTATGAAGCATGATGGTGAGTGCCGAGAATTAATTTTTATAGTAACAGGTTACAATCGCTTCTCATAATGTGGAAAATGTTCATCGAGTTTTACATAACATTTTTACATTTATAAACCCGGATGACTCCATCACCCCGGCTGCTGCCCATCGTCGGCTTATAACACTCAGTATACATCAGATATAATAAAGTGTCCGGCAGGCTTGTGTAATGTATGCAGAATTATTATAAGGACCGCATATTAGTTCTGGAGACGTCATCATGTAACGTCCATAAAAGCTGCGATTAAAACAAATTATATGATGTTGATAGAAAAGATAAAATCAGACTATTGCATAGAGAGATCCTGAAGTTGGCAGAAGCCGTTTGGTACCGTTCCCAGAAAGGGGGATTTGCTTTAGAAATGATGTTCACAAGTATCATGGGCTCCTGCCACGGGTCTCTTCTGTTGTTCGTTGGACGGGATCCATGAGCACATTTTACTGCCTGTCCTCGAAGCATAAAAACATTATCTGGCATGGAGAAACCAATAAAGCTGATGTGAATCGGGAAGGCAAAAGCACACTTATCATAAAAACACTGTAACACAGCATGAGGCAGCCTGGACGGGACTCCTGTTAATATGACAGGTGTCCATGAGAACGCAGGAGGTGAAGGAGTTTAGGTGGACCTCAAAGTATCGCATCTCTTCAGAACAATAGACACTGAGCAACCTTAAAAAACTATAGTCAGGATTACACAATGTGAACATAGAGTATCACATCAACTGCAGTGATAAGAAAGCAACATGGGAGGAAGATTGTTAGAATTTCTAGTATAATTTAGAGAATCTCCTAATATTACTAAGGTGGTTATAATGGGATATTCAACTACCCAGATGTTAAAGTCTACCTGTCACCTTTTCTAACAGGGATTGTGACTGCACTGCTGCACTCGCTTCATTGTGTGAACTGACAGGGTTTCCTATGGTCGCAATTCATTGAATTGCAGCCGCAGAAAACTGACATGTCAGTTATTTGCGGCGCCACATGGGATCGGGGCCAGATCGTATACGATGTGTATACGCTCCGGGCGGGATCCCATAGAGGGATAGGCAATGTTCAACACTGCATAAAGTACGGCCATTGTTGCCGATGGCAACAACGGCCGTACTTTTACGTAGTGAGAACATAGCCTTATATTTATTTTGAAGTTTTCTGTTTAAATCACTGTATGGCTATGTTCACACAACAATTTTTTTCTGTCTTTCACAAACAATGGACATTTTTTTTTAGTTGATCACACACAGTTTTTCCTTTTTCACCGTCCTTTCACAGTTTTTACTATTAAATTCAACAGACTTTTCAATTAAAGACAAAGGGCGATCAGTTCACCTGAGAAAGAATAATGTACCACGAACCGACGTAATTTTAAACTCAAAATGAAGGATGTTGTTTATTTTTTTTTTTTCAAAAAGAGAGAGAGAAAAAAATGTTGTGTGAACACAGCCTTATACGTATGGCCACTAGGTGTCTCCCTTCCTGTCACACAGCCATCAGTTGTGAGTATTGCTGTGACGTGTCGCAATATTCGCAACAGAATTAGACTTTGACACAAAAAGGGGCCACCCTGGTGTTTCTCTATTTATGCCCAATACTCTGAAGCGAGTGGGACTTAAGGGGCTATGTATCAGGGTGATTTGGTGATCTCCCCTTGGCAACAGGCTAGGGATAGTGTTTTGAGATTCGCAACTGAGGCGCCACGGACTCCTTTTGTTTTTGCATATTTAAATTGGTATGGGGCATCAGTGGAGACTCTTGAGTGCTTACTTCACTGATGTTTTTCACCTGAACTTAGTGATTGCTGTGTTCTGTTGGTCTATTTATTAATATGCAGAATATTAATCAATGTTTGCTATTAGAGATTAGAAATTCGCAAAAAAAACAAAATGGCGCCTCACTGGGTGGGAGAAAGGGATTAACCATAATGCTGCAGGCCCCTCTGTGATGTCAGCACCCCCCCTCCCCCTCTATATAAGGCGGTTTGGTAATGGAGGTGGCCAGTTACAGCAGAGCAGGGAGAGACTAACAGATCGATATAGGGACAGAGAGGAGAGGATAGGAAAAGATAGGAGAGACAAACAGAGAGATATAGAGACAGAGAGGAGGGGAGAGACTAACAGAGCGATATAGGGACAGAGAGGAGAGACTAACAGAGAGATATAGGGACAGAGAGGAGAGACTAACAGAGCTATATAGGGACAGAGAGGAGAGGATAGGAAAAGATAGGATAGGAGACAGAGATAGGATAGGATAGAAGAGAGGACAGACTAACAGAGCGATATAGGGACAGAAAGAAGAGGCTAACAGAGAGATATAGGACAGAGAGGAGAGACTAACAGAGTGATATAGGGACAGAGGAGAGACTAGTAGAGCGATATAGGGACAGAGAGGAGAGACTAACAGAGAGATATAGGGACAGAGAGGAGAGGAGAGACTAACAGAGCGATATAGTGACAGAGAGGAGAGACTAACAGAGCGATATAGGGACGGAGAGGAGAGGTGAGACTAACAGAGCGATATAGTGACAGAGAGGAGAGGAATGGACGAAATTGGATGAGTGACATGTTTTTTAAATTGTGATTTTCCAATTTTTGACACTTTTACAACAACATGCTTTAAAAAATCCCCCCCTCTGTAATAGTCCCAGCACTGCCTTCTTATATTGCGTCTGATTACCAGGGGATGTTCCCTTTGCTTTTATGCTGTATGTAAATACATGATTTCGGTGCACAAATCTGCTGCCTTCTGATTCCATCCCTCACACTGTGAACATACAAGTAAGTGTTTTACAGATATTTTGGGAGTGTGGCGACTTCTCCTCTCTCGCCGGATGGAGCTGACAGCCTACAGTTATTGGTTGCTGAGCACCTCCTGCTGTTCTCTGGGATTGAGGCAGTAATGCTCCAGCCCGCTGCTATACTTCTACTCGTTTCTTATTGTAATTTTCCCAGAAGTCCATATTTTTGACATTTTAGCAAAGGTGGACAATGTACTGCTGGTAAATATATAAGATTACTGGATGTAACAATAGGCCCATTGATTTCAATAGGAAAACACACTGCAGTTTGTGCATTCATTTGTTTGTGCGCTTATTTTAAGTAAAACTATCGCTGTACCAATTGACTAAAACCTAATCTTTATTTAAATATAGTAAAGTGAGCAGGGGGACATAATAAAGAATTATACTTACCTGTCCCAGTGCCCCTGCAGCCCCACGTTACCAGCACCTTGACAGCCTTCAGTTTCCTGTCTTCCTTCAGTTTCTGTGTCGTCACGACCCGCTACCCATGTGCAGGAAACACCCACTCCAACACCCCAGCAGCGGTGTCTAATGATAATCAATGGCGCAGGCCATGCTCCTAATGGTTTCCCCAGTGCTCCTAATGGTCTTACCGGACCGAGGAGTAAAAGACTAACAGCTCGAGAACAACACTGAGGAGGAAGGTAAGAGACAAAACTTCATTCTCAAGAGTCTACTGCACAACTGGGACATATCGGCAGGTTAGACTTGTTCCCCTTTAATGCCCCCTTTAGTCACAGGCCCCCTGGTAATTGTCTCTATTATATATACACACCTTTGCATTGAGCGTATATATATATATATATATATATATATATATATATATATATACAGTGGTACCTTGGTTTAAGAGTAACTTGGTTTAAGAGAGTTTTGGTTTAAGAGCTCACAGTTTTTCAAAATAGTGACTTGGTTTAAGAGCATTGCTTTGGTTTAATAGCTCCCTGTACTAGGTGGGAGCGCGAGTGGAGGAGGGTCATGGTCTGCATAATGTGGTCTTCAGCCCTGTGCTCTGACCCAGGAAGTCTCCTTCACCTCCCAAATCATAGCAGATCCACTTCAGGCTGGGGCTTACATCAGGGGACAGGACTGTGGAGGTAATCTCTCCATAGCTGTAACCCCTCTCTCCCCGGACAGAGAGCGCTGCATGTATGTGCCCACATCTGTCCTGCTCATTCCTTCATGCTCCCTGCAGTCTCTGTCCGCCCTTGTGTTTCCCATCCTCTCCATTACTGTACAGTAACTTATGATATCACATATCCAGCTGTTTCTGAATGTTTGTTTCATCTGTTTTACATGTTATCAGAATAATAAATCATTATATTTGGGGTGTGGAACCAATTGCCTGCATTTCTATGATTTCTTATGGGAAAATCTGCTTTGGTTTGAGAGTGGATTTGGATTACAAGCGCCGTCCCGGAACGAACTATGCTCGTAATCCAAGGCACCACTGTATATATATAATATATATATGTGCATTAAGCATCCTTACTCTTTTTTATCATAAATAACCCCTCTGGAAAACATGAAGTTGCTCTACAAGGTACAAGTGATTAGATACACTTTACTTCAATCTGCAATCTCTTTGACATATAGAACGTTAACTAGACTTGTCCTCGGCTGTGATTTATTGGAAACGGGAAAATCAATCCATCAGCCTTTCTGCAAAGTAAACAAGAAAATGTACAATATTTTCAGCGCGCGTTACCATGGCGATCTCTCCGCATTACAGCAGTCTGTTCCCTTTGAATGTTAGAAACCCCTTCGGAGACCTTTTGCACTCTCTCTAAACACTAACAATCTCTGCTGGAGTAACCGAGGGTAAATATTTTACCCGTCTCATTTGCTGTTTAAAAACAATTATATTTTTATTGTGTCGCAAATATATTTACGATGATTCTTTCCGTATTTTCGGGAATGAGAAACGCGCAGGGAACAGTCATTTCTGATAGACGAGCACAACGAGTGCCGACAAACCATCTCCACTAAGTAATTTTTTTATTTTCTTTTTTTAAAGGGGTTATCCAGCGCTACAAAAACATGGCCACTTTCTTCAAGAGACAGCACCGCTCTTGTCTCCAGCTTGGGCGGGGTTTTGCTGCTCAGTTCCATTGAAGTGAATGGAGCTTGATTGCAAACCGCACCTGACCTAGAGACGACAGTCGTGTTGTCTCTGAAAGAAAGTGGCCATGTTTTTGCAGCACTGGATAACCCCTTTAAATGAGACTAAGGGCCATTGAATAGAGACAAGGATCAGCAGATGATCGTTGTCATCGGCTGATCGTTGATATAGGTTCTGACCTATATTTGTCGGGCGCCGACCGCGCATCGCTACGTGGAATAGCAGTGCACTGCCGGCGCCTAGCGATATACATTGACCTATGCAGGCTGCAGGGCTCCTCTTCTCCTGCTTCTCTCGGGTCCCGCGCGCTCCAGCGTCAGGGCGGCCTGTCTCAGCTGACAGGCCACTCAGCCAATCACTGGCCGCGGCGGTCCCGGCCATTGATTGGCTGAGTGGCCTGTCAGCCGAGACAGGCCGCCCTGACGCTGGAGGAGCATGCGGGACCCGGGAGAAGCAGGAGAAGAGGAGCCCTGCAGCCTGCATAGGTAATGTATACTAGTTAAGCTAGGGCTGTAGGGACATCCGTAACGATGTCCCTACAGCCCTTGTTTAACGATAATCGGACTGTGGATTAGGCCCAGTAAACGAGCGCCGATCTAGGTGATCAGCGCTGGTTTATCGGGCCCCATTGGCCCGTGGAATACCACTCTAAACCTCCGTGCACAATAACCTGTGCAACATTAGGCCTCAATGAGCATGCTCCAAAATCCAGTCATTGTATCAAATTGACCCAATATGGTACAGTTAGAATGCAGAAAAAAATTCTATCAGATAAAATTTTTTTTTTTTAATACATTTGCCTAGTTGTTTGGAGATAAGCAGTGCCAGAAGTGTGTGACAGCTGCTCCCCTCCTAGGGACTAGTATGGTCCTTTAGCTGAATGTGGATGTTAATGGAGGAAGTGAAGGTGATTATTTCTGGCTTGTAAAGTATCTATTACTTGGAATTTTGAAATTATTCTAGATAAGGACTCAGCTGTTTACCATGTTCTTTCTTATTTATATTTATTTATTTTACACATATCATTTGTTCGCACGCTGTCATCTGTAATTCAAGTTCCAAACTGCTGACACTGCTAGATTACTGGTAGGTTATGAGACACATGGTACCTTTCATATATCCATCTGTGCTTCTAGAACGTATGAGGCTATGTTCACACAAAGTAAGAGACTGGCTGTTCCGTGACCCAGCGGGGTCACAGAACGGCCGGTCTCTGGAAAGATCATCCTGGCCGGTACTGCAGTACCGGCTGGATAATCTTTAGGGCCGTAGAGTTTTGAGGCAGGCGCGCACGGAACTCCCCATTGCACACCATGGGGCAAACGGCCGGAGCCGCGCTCTCCATTGTGTGTACTGACAGGGGTTTCTGCGGCCGATATTCAGAGAACTAACATGTCAGTTTTCTACGTCGCCGTGAGAGATCTCGGCCGGAGTGTATACTATGTGTATACGCTCCAGCTGGGATCCAATAGAAGGCAAGGCAACGTATATTTTCGTACAAAGTACGGCCGTTGTTGCCGATTGCCGAGTCCTATTACACAGCGATTTTCAACGATTAACAACTAACGATAAACAATCGCAAACTAGATTGTTTATTGTTAACCTGAAATCGTCCACCATATTACACTGGAGGATGGTTGTTAGTTACGATCGTTACTATGATCGTTATTGTGATTGTTACTATGATCGTTTATTCCTTCTGTTCCCAGCAAAACAATGAACAATGTGCAATTACACTGAGCGATTAGTGAAAAAATGCGGAACTTGAGCGAACGAACGTGGAATTACAGTGAACGATTAATGATAATTTTAGGTTCCGATCTAGATTAACGACATACGAACGATTTTTCGATCGTTGCCTGCAATTACACAGAACAATTATCGTTTAAATTCGAACTATATAACTATTTTTCGCAAGATAATTGTCTCGTGTAATAGGGCCCTTCGGGTACAAAAACACACGGCATATACGCTGCGTATTTACTGCTGCGATACGCAGCAGATACGCAGCAGATTAGATCTAAATAACTGAACACAGTATCAAATCTGCTGCGTATCTGCTGTGTGTGTTTGTACCCTAAGGGCCACATGTATCATCCAGCGAACGGATGATTTTTGGCGGAAAGTGCCGATTTGCGTATTTTTTTATACGCATATGGCCGATTGGCGAACAAAATATTCGCAAATCGGCACTTTCCGCCGAGTACACCAGGGGGCGGAACGGGCGCGAAAAAGGGTCGGGAAGTGGGCGGAACGGAGGGCGCGGAGTCTGCGCGATTTATCATGCCAAAATGTACGCCGAAAACCTACTCCAGTCCTCAGCTGGCGTAGGTTTTCGGCGGTGCGCAACGGCGCGCACGGGATTTATGTAGAGGCAGTCCGCCTCTACATAAATCTCTGTAGCGCCGGAGCTGCGGGGGCATTTTTACGTCCGGCGTAAAAAACACCGGACTTAATAAATGCCTCCCTAAGAGTACAAACCCACTTGCCGGATCTGCAGCGAGTCTCCTTGCAACAAGACTCGCTGCAGATCTCAGCCCTATACTTTCTTTAGCAGAGAAACTCACAGCAGGGATGTACATCCCTGCTGCGATTTTGTCTGCAGCCCTCCCCATTAACTCCCTAGCCGCCGGACATTATACATTACCGGGTCCCCGTTCCTGCTTGCTTCGGGGCTCCCGGTGTCTACACGGGCCGCCCGGCCAATCAGTGCGCTGCGGCGGGGCAGCGCACTGATTGGCCGGGCGGAACGTGCCGGGAGCCGCCGAAGCAAGCAGGAGCGGGGACCTGGTAATGTATATCCTGCCCGCCCCCCTGCAGCCCTGATCGCCCCCCGCACCCCCCGGCCGTATGATAGATCGGGGCTGCGGGGGGCTATCGTACGGCCGGGGGGTGCGGGGGGCGATCATGCGGACAGGGGCTGGGGGCGATCGGGGCTGCGGGGGGCTATCGTACGGCCGGGGGGTGCGGGGGGGCGATCATGCGGCCAGGGGCTGGGGGCGAACGGGGCTGCGGGGGGCTATCGTACGGCCGGGGGGTGCGGGGGGCGATCATGCGGCCAGGGGCAATCGGGGCTGCAGGGGGGGCGGGCAGGATATACATTACCAGGTCCCCGCTCCTGCTTGCTTCGGCGGCTCCTGGCACGTTCTGCCCGGCCAATCAGTGCGCTGCCCCGCTGCAGCACACTGATTGTCCGGGCGGGCCGTGAAGACACCGGGAGCCCCGAAGCAAGCAGGAATGGGGACCCGGTAATGTATAATGTCCGGCGGCTAGGGGGTTAATGGGCCGGGCTGCAGACAAAATCGCAGCAGGGATGTACATCCCTGCTGCGAGTTTCTCTGCTAATGAAAGTATAGGGCTGGGATCTGCAGCGAATCTTGCTGCAAAAACGCAGCAAGGAGACTCGCTGCAGTTCCGGCAAGTGGGTTTGTACCCTAAAACTGCTTTCATTCTATAATACAAAGAGGCGTTCCTGAGCTCTTGAAGTGCAGCAAGCTGTAACACCTCCTCTCTAGAGATGAGCATAACCTGAGCCTGCTTGAGTCTGATCGTTCAGCATTTAATTACCAGTGCCTGAGGTTGGATGCCACCCAAGGGAGTCTTGGAAAGTATGGATACAGCCATATTTGTGGAACAATGTCATGTTTCTTATTTGTGTTAATAAGGCGATTTCAGTCACCACAAAATAAGCGTTATGTTACTGTGATTTTCATGTTTTTGTTAAAAATAACATCATTTTTACAATTTTGCTAAATTTGTGGCAAAATGTCAGCAAAAATGGTGTGATGTCATGGCGACGCGTGTAATTGCGCTAAAAAATCTGGCATTTTGACGCAAAAGTTGTTACAAAATCGTGGCAAAAATTGTGTTATTGTAACACAAATATGAAAGTGGCAATTGCTATTTTGCTGCAGATTTTTAGAAACCGTGGCAAAAATGACGCTATTGTACAGTGAATTTCGCAATTACGGTAATCGAGATAGACAAGACTGAAAGTCAGAATACTACAAAACAAAGTTCCATTACCGGTAGCATCACACGTATTGGATCCGCAGTGGATTTCTCGCAGCGAATTCGCAGCGAGACCCGTTGCGGATCCAGTACTGTGAAGCTGAATGAGTCCCATACACGCAGCGGATCTACTGCGTGTATGGGACCCGGCCCCTGCAACCCCTGCGCCGCTGGCCAAAAGCCTGGCCGCAGCCCCGAGCATACATTACTGTAACGCCTGGAGTAGTGGATCCACTGGACCGTCACCAGCGATGGCACTAACCTCACCAGGGAGCGGAGTCTAAGGGGCCGCTGGTTTTCACCAGAGCCCGCCGCAAGGCGGGATGGACTTGCTGCGGCAGGCGACCCCCAGGTCGCTACCCCTGGCTTGGTTGCTAGTGACGGCAGGCGAGGCGTGGCAGGAGCAGTAGGCAGGAGATAGTGCAGGCAGAGGATAGTAGACGTGCTCGCAGGTGGCGGACAGGACTCAGGAACAATGGAAAGGCAGCGGGCAAGGACTAGGGACAAGGACTGAAGACAGGAACAAGGGACAAGGACTAAGGTCAGGACCAACAGGGAGCTGGGCCAAACACTATGGGAAGCATATAGAGGCTCCAACACGAGGGACAGGGCATGCTGGGATTTATAGGGAGTGATAGGTGCAATTAACCAATTAAGGGCGGACTGGCCCTTTAAATCTGAGACAGCCGGCGCGCGCGCCCGAGGAGGCGGGGACGCGCGCGCCGGCCGGCACAGACGGAGACAGGAGCGGAGGAGAGGTGAGGCGCCCCCAGGGGCCGAACTAGCAGCAGCGCCGGGTCCCTGCACAAGGACGCCGGCAGCTGCATGGGGCAGGAGGAGGTCGCGGCGGTGGCCCGGAACACGGGACGCCGCCGCGGCCGTGACAATTACCTGCTCGGCGCTGCGGCTTTGTGAGGCTCCCGGCTCCCTTCGCTGCTCTGCAGCCAATCAGTGCACGGCAGCAGATTCTTCTCACTAGTCTAGCTTTAACTAAAGGTTGCAACCTTAGGCTACGTTCCCACATCTTTTTTAGGTAACAAAATTTACTTTTTCTTATATAGTATCGTCCTTAAATAATGATCATGATCATTATTAACATCTGTCGTTATCAAAAACCTTTTTTTTTTTTTAAACCTAAATAAGACATTATGGGAACATAGCCTGAGGGTCCATTTTTGACCAATGGGAAACAACTGTCTTGCGCAGTAGCCATATTTAATGCCAATCAGGTGCTCATGGTGTCAGCCAGACGCAAGCTTCAGCAACCTATGTGCAGGATCTAAAGGCTGTGGGAGAGTGCAGCATCTGTGCCATTCACCCCCCAGCTGTATCTGCCAATGGAGGTCTATAAGACTACCTAGACAGATAGAGCAGGCGGCCGGGGTGTGGATCGTGCTGCTGCGTCCTTCACCTGGATATATGTCCTGATTCCAGTAGGTGTCAGCAGTGAGCTCCTGCACGGTGACGTCCTCCCTCTCTAGGCGGCTGGCGTGTCTCCTATTCCCTGTGCAGGAGCTCTGGGGCTGATATTCTTCTCCTCCTGGGGCTGATATTTCCCTCCTCCCGTTCAGACTTGCCAGTAAATCTAATGTCTTTTCCAGGGGGGTGGGGGGTATGGTGATATTGGTCAGGTCTGGTATCGCCAATAGGTGCGTGAAGATCGGGCGTCCTCAGGTTTAGTGCCTAGGGCAGCAGCAGGTATTAATACAGCCCTGAGTATAAAGTGTATTAGGAGTACACTTGGGGTATGCCAGTTTATTAGGGGTGACCCAAGCTCCTGCACAGCGACATTCTCCCTCCCCAGGTGGCTGCCATGTCTGCTATGCAGCTGAGTGTGCCGGCTGCCTGGGGAGGGAGGACATCACTGTGCAGGAGCTCCGGGGCTGATCTTCTTCTCCTGCTGGACTGCTGGTAGTATAAAGTGTATTGGAGGGGTATTGGGGGATGCTGTGTAGGATGCCAGTGTATTGGGGGGGGACCTGAGCTCCTGCACAGCGATATCCTCCCTTTCCAGGTGCTGGCACGTCTCCTATGCAGCTGAGTGTGCCGGCTGCCTGGGGAGGGAGGACATCACTGTGCAGGAGCGCGGTTTAGAGTAAGGATTCCACTTGCTGCATAATAATCGTACCATTTAATTTGTAATAGGCCCAGGATCTAGCAGATCGGCACTCGTTTACTAAAGTGATCAGGACGTCTAAGGCCCCGTTCCCACTGAGCAAAACTAGCGGAACATGTTCATTCTTCAGCGCGGACAGGGCAGGTGCGCGCACCTCCCATAGACTCCCATTATGAGCGGGAGGCTAACGGCATTCCGCGGCGGAATTCCGCTAGTTTTGCTCAGTGGGAACGGGGCCCAATACCGGCCTTAGCAACAGAAATTTCTGAGCAGAGCTGGACGAATATACAGGTATGTGTGCACTACAAATACAATATGAAGTTTCTCAAGCTTTGGCTATGTTCACACGTTTTTTCCGCTCTGTTTAAAATGATGTCCGTAATTTTGAGTCTAAAATAACGGACGTCATTTAGCAGCCTGGCCTCCCCTTAGTGCAATGACGGCTGCTGGTACATTATTCTAGTTTTAGGTTACTAATTGGCCTTTGGGTGCGGCTTAATTGAAAAGTCCATTGAATTTAATAGTAAGAACGGAAAAAGAACGGTGACAAAAGAAAAACTGTGTGTGAACAACTAATAAAAAACGTCCGCTGTTTGCAAAAGACGTCCGAAAATAATGATCACGTTCATTATTTTGACATCCGCATTGTGTGCATTGGACGTCCGTCTTTCCATGCATTGCCATTGCAGTCAGTTAAATCGCGGCAAAAACGGATGTTATTTTAAATATCCAAATCAGCCGCCTTTTCTCTATTTTTGACATTGCGTGAACATAGCCTTTTTTTTTCAGCGTTTTATGAATACAAGCCACAAAAGATAAATCTCATAAAAATCATACAGTTTATTCTTATACAGTAGGGTTATTGAAAGCCTCAGTTTACACCATTGGAGTAGCTGGGAGGTCATCGTAAATGCCATATACACAAACACACATACGTGAAACATATAAAAACATAGGGTAGACATGCATTCACATACATAAAGAGTATACAAATATTCAAACATAGAGCTACCTCACATATACAATGTGATACACAGTCACTGGGACACATGAAAAGAACTGGGCACAGCAGGACATGGCTGCTCCTGCCAGCAGTGCTGAGCAGCTGAGATAGGGTACAAGCCCACACACCGTATATGCAGTGTATTTACTACTACGATACGCAGCAAATACGCAGCAGATTAGATCTAAAATAACTGAACACAGCTTTAAATCTTCACCATCACATCTGCTGCGTATACGGTGTGTGGGTTTATACCCATATACTGATAAAGAGGCATCAGACGCAGGAAGGCTGGCGGCTCCCAACACCACAGCTGTGCTGATCAGCTGACTGGCAGGAGTACCAGGTGTTGCCACCCGACCAATCAACTACCAATCAATGGTCCTGCCGAGAGTGCAAATAACCCGCTGCTGACCTCTCCTGTGGAAAATATTAATATTAAGGTTATTTTGTAAAGGTTTTTTTATTTTTATTTTGTGCTTCGAAGTTTTATTTTACTAACAGTAAAACAGTAGAGGTCATGAAACCTGGCGGAGAGTGTGTGTGTGTGTGGGGGGGGGGGGGGCCTTGATGTTTTACTTTCAGTGTCTTGATATTACGTGCCTTATGGAGACCATATTGAAGAATAGTCGTCTGACAACTGCTGTATGGCCACACCATGGTATTCAGTCTGGTACTATTCGTTGATATGTTCTCTTTAACTTAAAGGGGTACTTCACCAAACAATGTTTTCTTTCTAATCAACTGGTGCCAGAAAGTGGCAGAGATTTGTAATTTACTTCTATTCAAAAATCTCAAGTCTTCCAGTACTTATCAGCTGCTGTATGTCCCGCTGGAAGTGGCGTATTCTTTCCAGTCTGACACAGTGCTCTCTGCTGCCACTTCTGTTCATGTCAGGAACTGTCCAGAGCAGCAGCAAATCCCCATAGAAAACCTCTCCTCCTCTTCAGACTGGAAATAATACACAGCTGCCTACAGGGCATACAGCAGCTGATAAGTACTGGAAGACTTTTTTAATAGAAGTAAATTACAAATCTCTGGCACCAACTGATTTAAAAAAAAATTTGGTGAAAAACCTCTTTAATACTTTGGCTTCTTTTTATTGAGCAGAATCTTAAAAGGTCACAAGGATGAAGAATAGGAAGAATATAAGTCTTGTATTATTGTGCTTACAGGTGCATGAAGTGCTCATAGGATTTAACCAATGTATATAATCAGGTATGTGGATCAGAGATGATCACTCCCCATATACCCTTCTCTATGCCACTGCCAGCAAGCAGAATGAAGAGGATGATCTCTGAAGCTGCTTGTTGGCAGTGGTAATCCATAATGTGGACAGAGAACATGATTAGGAGGAGTTATTACAGTGCAGTTATATCCAGTGACTCACAGGAGGCGTCGTCTCTGATTGGAGTCGTCATTTTTCCTTTTCTTCTCCATCTTAGAGACTACTCCTGGCTACAACCCATCTTTGCATAATCTGTCAAACAAATATTTGTCACGGCCGCGGCGGCATCCCGTGTTCCGGGCCGCCGCTGCAACCTCCTCCTGCCCCATGCAGCCGCCGGGGTCCTTGTGCTGGGACCCGGCGCTGCTGCTAGTTCGGCCCCTGGGGGCGCCTCACCTTCCTCCGCTCCTGTCTCTCACTGTGCTGGCCGGCACGCGCGTCCCCGCCTCCTAAGGCGGCGCGCGCGGGCTGTCTCAGATTTAAAGGGCCAGTTCCGCCCCTAATTGGTTGCTGCACATCACACTCTCCTATAAGTTCCAGCCCTGCCCCCTCCCAGGTGTTGGAGCCTCTACATGCTTCCCATAGCGTTTGGCCCAGCTCCCTGTTGTTCCTGATTCCTGTCTGCTACCTGGTCCCTAGTCCTTGTTCCTGATTCCTGCTCCTCTGTTACACTATTGCTCCGGTGTTCAGCCTGTTACCTGCAGTTACGCCTACAGACCATCTCCTGCCTACTGCTCCTGCCACGCCTCGCCTGCCGTCACTAGCAACCAAGCCAGGGGTAGCGACCTGGGGGTCGCCTGCCGCAGCAAGTCCATCCCGCCTTGCGGCGGGCTCTGGTGAAAACCAGCGGCCCCTTAGACTCCGCTCCCTGGTGAGGTTAGTGCCATCGCTAGTGACGGTTCAGTGGATCCACTACTCCAGGCGTTACAATATTTTAGCCTCATCCCTCTATACAATGTCCCTGAATTGCCCTACATTGTAATGATGCCCACTTTGTGTTCCCATTCAGTATTTAGGCCCAATTTCAGCCCTCAAATAGTACTTAGACCCCCTCTATGTCCACCATAGTAGTAAGCCCCCCTCATCTTTACTCTAATATACGTAGTAGATAAGACCCATGTGACTCCATATAGAAGATAGCACACCTCTGTGCCCCAATATAGTACTAAAGCCCCCTCTGTGCCCCCATATAGTAGTTAGGTACTTCTGTTCCCAACCCCTCCCCTGTAGGCAGTCACCCCCAGTATGTCATTTTCCGCATGTAGGCATCATCCAGAGGGTAATGCCTTCCTGGTAGTTAGGCCCCCTTCCCAGTAGGCATCCCTTGTAGGTAGTCCCCCTGCCACTTAGCCCCCCATAGTATGTTATGTAGCTGGGACCCCTACAAAATGGGCAGTTTTTTAAATGTGACAACTACTGTACAGGAAGACGTAGACGCCCATCAAGGAGGGAGAGGAGCAGGAAAAGTGAGATGGTAGAGGCGTCTCTATGACACCCCGCAACAGAAATAAGAGATTATTTCATTGCAACTTACGCTATGTGCACATGTGGTCACTTACAAGTACATATGCACTGCCTGGGTGACTGTTTCCCTTTAAGTGTGATTTTCTATTGCCGGTACCACCTTCACCTGTAAGATAAATAAACTGCATGAGAAAAGAGTAAAAAAAAACTTAGGCTGGAATCACACATGGTATTTATTTTTTTTTTTCTGGAAGGCTGCCAATGCAGTTTTTGTGCCAAAGCTATAAGTGGTTTTAACTGTTATGGAAAATATAAAGGGAGGCCGTGTACTTCTTTTTCCTGTTGGATCCACTTCTGGTTTTGGTACCGCTGTGTTATTCCAGCCCTACAGGTATGCTTAAAGGGAACCTGTCACCCCCCCATGCCGGGGTGAAGGACGCCAGATACCCCCCCCCCCCCCCCCCGCTAGAGCCCCGGGTAATTACCCAATCTCACCAAGTCCCTTGTCGGAAGCCCGGTGCAGGCGCTGCATAGGTGTGTCCGATGCCCATAGAGAATGAATGGAGCCGTTATTCTCTATGGGCGTTGGACTCATCTCTGCAGCGCTTGCGCCGGGCTTCCGACGGTGATATCTCCATCCCGGGACCGACTCCAGGAGCGGGACTTGGTGAGATGGGGTAAGTATCCGGGGCTCTAGCAGGGGGTCGGGCGGCCTTTACCCCGGCACGGGGGGTGACAGGTTCCCTTTAAATCAGTCATGCAAGGAAATCTGCATGCAGTCAGCGAGTTTGTCTGTATCAAACCTACCCCCAGTACTGTGGATTTCATATTAAAAATTTAATAGCTCTTTAATAAAGTTCTTTGTTCCAGATTTTCTAGCATCATATCTGCGTATACACTACATGTGATCATACTCTAAAGTACTAAAGGCTCCATGAATCTTCATTTTTTTATTACCTTTAAAGGGAACCAAACATTCCCTGGTGGAGTGTGAACCAGCCCCAGTACCTTATAGTTGCTGTGCCTGCAGTCTCCAGTGGGGCGACAATTTAAAAAAAAAAAAAAAAACATCTTTGAAGAAGTCCTGGGAAAACAAAAAATTTCTAGCACAGCGCTGCCTTACTGCTCTGGCACTCCTACAGGGCTCCTGGATCTCCTTCTCTAGTGATGTCCCGACTTGACTGAGGGATTGCCCGTTCAGCCAATCAGTGACTGGGGCAAGACACCGCTGCAGTCACTGATTGGTTGAGCGGGCGATCTATCACTCGGGTTGGGTATTCCCCTTCCCCCCAAAGTTGTGATGATATTGAAACTCAAGAGAAAATGAGTTCTGTGGGGGGTCCGGAAGCCTGTGACACAGTGCTTCGGGGGCAGGGGTAGAGGTAACTAGTGTTTGTTTATTATGTTCTGCCCCACCACCCCCTCTCGCCTCTGCCCTCTTCTACCTCAATACCTAGATAGCAGGACTGAGGATTAAAGAGTGTAGACTCCCAGGCACTTTTTGTTAGACTCCCAGGTACTTTTTGTCACCATGTATTTACTTATTAGTTATGGCTTTATTCGCTCTGCCTTTATTTTTAGTTAGACCTCTACCAGTACACGATTACAATGTGATTTATTAACTCTGCTGAACTGTACAGCAAATGTATTTATATCTAAATCCCTAATCGATCCATGTCAATATATCACTGGGATAATCGGATTCACAGATGATTCTGAGGCATGACATCACCGCATTCTGCTAATTGGGGGTCATCCTTGTCCTTAGATTGATTTTTTTAAATATACGACACTGATGAATAACATTTTTTGAATGCACTTCTAGTTTATACATGACGCTGGGCATACTATACTATAATACTATAACAATAACTCCTATAATACTATAACTATAACTCCTATAATACTATATACTATAACTCCTATAATACTATATACTATACTATAACACTATATACTATATACTATAAGGGTACAAACCCACACACCGTATACGCAGCAGATTTGAAGCAGATTTGATGGTGCAGATTTGATGCTGTGTTCAGTTATTTAGATCTAATCTGCTGCGTATTTGTTGCGTATTTGCTGCGTATCGCAGCAGTAAATAAGCTGCGCATACGGTGTGTGGGTTTATACCCTAATACTATAACTCCTATAATACTATATACTATAAGGGTATGAACCCACACACCGTATACGCAGCTTATTTACTGCTGCGATACGCAGCAAATACGCAACAAACACGCAGCAAATACGCAGCAGATTAGATATAAATAAATGAACACAGCTATAAATCTGCAACACCAAATCTGCTTCAAATCTGCTGCGTTTTTGCTGCGTATCTGCTGTGTATACGGTGTGTGGGTTTGTACCCTCATACTATAACTGCTATAATATTTTATACTATAACTCCTATAATACTATATACTATAATACTATAACTCCTATAATACTATATAGTATAATACTACGTTCCGTGACACAGAAAGGCCAGTCTCAGAAAAGATCATCCCGGATGATCTTTAGCGCCGCTGAGTTCTGATGCGGGTGCATCCGTGCGCACCCGCATTGGAACTGTCCATAGTGTGCACTGACAAGGTATTCAAAGAATAGAGGCCGCAGAAAACTGACATGTCAGTTGTTTGCGGCGCCGCTAGGGATCCCGGTTGGAGTGTATACTATGTGTATACACTCTGGCCGGGGTTACCTCAGCCTGCAACACAATGTAAGGGCCCTATTCCACAGGCCGATCAATAATGTAAACGAGCGCCGATCTGCTAGATCGGCGCTCGTTTACTGGGCCAATTCCACAGCCGATGATCGTTTAGCGAGGGCTGCAGGGATCGTTACCGATGTCCTTGCAGCCCTTGCGGCATACATTACCTAGCAGGGCTTCTCCTCCGCTCCATCTTCATCCCGGTCCCGCTCGCATCAACTCCGAAGCGGCCTGACTGAGCTGTCAGACCGCTCAGCCAATAACTGGTTGCGGTGGTCCCGGCCTGTGATTGGCTGAGTAGTCTGACAGCTCAGTCAGGTGGCACCGAAGCTGCTTCTGCGCGTGGGACCGGGATGAAGACGGAGCAGAGGAGAAGCCCTGCTAGGTAATGTATGCTGCTTGAATCGCCGGTCGCCCGCCGCACCTCACCATTTCACGCAGCGATGCGCGGTCGGTGACCGATGATTTTAGGTTTGGGCCCAAATACACGATCAGACGATGACACAATGATGACCTATGGATGCCACAGTGCGCAGGGTCTGAGGAGGAGAGAAGGGCTGTACAGCAGGTGAGATATTAACTCTATCTCTGCCAGTTACAGGTCACCCAGCTTTCCCAGCATCTTGTAGTAAGTATAATGAAGGTCACCCAGCTTTCCCAGTATCTTGTATAGTAGGCAGTATGATGGATGTCACCCAGCTTTCCCAGCATCTTGTATAGTAGTCAGCATAATGGAGGTCACCCAGCTTTCCCAGCATCTTGTATAGTAGGCAGTATAATGGAGGTCACCCAGCTTTCCCAGCATCTTGTACTCAGTATAATGGAGGTCAACCAGCTTTCCCAGTATCTTGTATAGTAGTCAGTATAATGGAGGTCACCCAGCTTTCCCAGCATCTTGTACTCAGTATAATGGAGGTCACCCAGCTTTTCCAGTATCTTGTATAGTAGTCAGTATAATGGAGGTCACCCAGCTTTCCTAGTATCTTGTATAGTAGTCAGTATGATGGAGGTCACCCAGCATCTTGTAGTCAGTATTATGGAGGTAACCCAGCTTTCCAACCATCTTATAGTCAGTATGATGAAGATCACCCAGCTTTCCCAGCATCTTGTAGTCAGTATGATGGAGGTCACCCAGCTTTCCAGCATTTTGTAGTCAGTATGATGGAGGTCACCCAGCTTTCCAGCATCTTGTAGTCAGTATGATGTGGTTACCCAGCTTTCCCAGCCCCTTGTAGTCAGTATGATAGAGGTCGCCCAGCTTTCCAGCATTTGTACTCAGTATGATGGAGGTCACCCAGCTTTCCCAGCATCTTGGAGGTCACCCAGCTTTCCCAGCATCTTATACTCAGTAAGATGGAGGTCACCCAACTTTCCCAGCATCTTGTAGTCAGTATGATGGAGGTCACCCAGCTTTCCCAGCATCTTGTAGTCAGTATGATGGAGGTCACCCAGCTTTCCCAGCATCTTATACTCAGTATAATGGAGGTCACCCAGCTTTCCCTGCATCTTGTAGTCAGTATGATGGAGGTCATCCAGCTTTCCTAGCATCCTGTACTCAGTATGATGGTGGTCACCCAGCTTTTCCAGCATCTTGTACTCAGTATGATGGAGGTCACCCACCCAGCTTTCCCAGCATCTTATACTCAGTATGATGGAGGTCACCCAACTTTCCCAGCATCTTGTAGTCAGTATGATGGAGGTGACCTAGCTTTCCCAGCATCTTGTAGTCAGTATGATGGAGGTCACCCAGCTTTTCCAGCATCTTATACTTAATATGATAGAGATCACTCAGCTTTCCCACCATCTTATACTTAGTATGATGGAGGTCACCCAGCTTTCCCAGCAGCTTGTATAATAGTATGATGGAGGTCACCCAGCTTTCTCAGCATCTTGTACTCATGTGCATGGTCCTAACTGTACGGTCCATACAATGAAAAAAATCACACTATAGGGGGAAAAAATCAAAACAGATGACAGGCCACACCCCTTGCAAACACACCCACATCAGACCACGCCTCTTGTCGGCCACACCCCTTGTTGCCAAAGTCTTATGGTGGTTTTACACAGAACGATTTATCGTTCGAATATGCACGATAACGATCGAATTCGAACGATAATCGTACGTGTAAATGCAGCGAACGATCAAGCGACGAGCGAGAAATCGTTCATTTTGATCTTTCAACATGTTCTCAAATTGTCGTTGATCGTTCGCAAAAAATTCGCAGATCGTTCCGTGTAAATATTCTTTCAACAATTTCACCTATGTGTGAGATAGGCTTAAGCAATCGCAAAACGATCGCATAACGATTTTTCCGTACGATGCATCGTTCCGTCTAAACGCTGATCGTTATAAAAAAAAAAATTGTTCATTCATAATCGTTAATCATGCAATCGGGTGAATTATCGCTCCGTGTAAAACCACTATTAGTGTTCTTGGGAAAAAAAAAATGAAATGTCATCTCTGCAGGTGTCCAGGTACACTTCCTGTAATTACTAGCTGTTGCTAGACTACAACTCCCAGCATGCCCCACTGCAGTATACTGTGCTTTACGGCACCAGTCTTATCAGCCTCTGCCTCCGTCTACAATGAGTGAATACAGAGGACAACACTGTTCTAACTACCGGCAAATGCGGCTGACGTCACAGCTCTGACACCCGCACTATATTTACTACTTTCGCGCGTCATAACAAAGCCATTCACATGGCTAGTCACATGTCGTGACGTCAGAGCCCGGCCCGCCTATCACGACGCCTCTTTCACGCGGGGCCGTCCCCACGCGCCAGTAAGAGCTGCACTGTTATTGGTTGTTTTTTACCTTCTGAGTTCTGATTGGGCAGGCCGTTATGAGCGGGGCTTAGCGCTGGGACGTGATTGGCTGCGTATCTGCTTCCGGTACATAGTGATGAATGCTGTAGATATAGACGAGTCGTGAGGCGGCAGCTGAACGTTACACAATGGTTGTCGGTGCGTGTTACCGGGGAGTGTAGCCACTGCAGGCGTCAGGTTTATTCCGGTGGGTTACTTTGATGTGTACTGTGTATACGGTCTGTGACGCGGTACCGCAGCGCTATTAGAGGTCAGAGGTGCTGCCATAGTCTACTGCTGCAATATTACTGGACAGCGGGAGGATGCTTTACGGTTATAGATAGTGATCCTTCCCGGGCAGTGTGTGATGGTGAGGCTCCCTGATTTATCAAACATGGTGTAAAGTGAAACTGGCTCAGTCGCCCCCGGCAACCAATCAGATTCCACCTCTCATTCCTCACAGACTCTTTGGAAATTGAAGGGTGGAATCTGATTGGTTGCCGGGGGAGACTGAGCCAGTTTTACTTTACATCCTGTTTGATAAATCTCCCCCCTGTCCTCAGAGCTCTCCTTCAGCTACAAGTATAGGTGGCTTAGAATACACCTGAAAGTGACCCAATCAGTACGGTAAGCCAGTATATACCGCAGTGTCATCCCTGTACCGGCGTATACCGCAGTGTCCTCCCTGTACCGGCGTATACCGCAGTGTCCTCCCTGTACCGGCGTATACCGCAGTGTCCTCCCTGTACCGGCGTATACCGCAGTGTCCTCCCTGTACCGGCGTATACCGCAGTGTCCTCCCTGTACCGGCGTATACCGCAGTGTCCTCCCTGTACCGGCGTATACCGCAGTGTCCTCCCTGTACCGGCGTATACCGCAGTGTCCTCCCTGTACCGGCGTATACCGCAGTGTCCTCCCTGTACCGGCGTATACCGCAGTGTCCTCCTGGCAGAACAGGGCCTCAGACTCAAATACACAGTGGGCCAAAATGAAAAAATTGGAAAAAGTTCCTGGCACTGTCAGAGGGGGCTGGGGTGTTCCTGTGGCTGGCAGAAAGGGGCGAGAGCTTCTTGGTGCTGTCAGAGGAGAGCAGGGGTTTCTGGCGCTGTCGGGGGGGGGGGGGGGGTCCTAGCGCTGTCAAGAAGGGGGGGCGGGTTCCTTCCTGGCATTGTCAAGTGGGGGGGGGGGGGGCGTTCCTGGTGCTGTCAGGCGGGGGGGCGTTACTGGTGCTGTCAGGCGGGGGGGCATTCCTGTGGCTGTCAGAGGAGGGGGCGGGACGTTCCTGTGGCTGTCAGAGGAGGGGGTGGGATGTTCCTGTGGCTGTCAGAGGAGGGGGTGGGACGTTCCTGCGGCTGTCAGAGGAGGGGGCGGGACGTTCCTGCGGCTGTCAGAGGAGGGGGCGGGACGTTCCTGCGGCTGTCAGAGGAGGGGGCGGGACGTTCCTGCGGCTGTCAGAGGAGGGGGCGGGACGTTCCTGCGGCTGTCAGAGGAGGGGGCGCGACGTTCCTGCGGCTGTCAGAGGAGGGGAAGGGGCGGTCCTGCGGCTGTCAGAGGAGGGGGCGGGACGTTCCTGCAGCTGTCAGAGGAGGGGGCGGGACGTTCCTGCGGCTGTCGGGGGGGGGGGGGGGGGCGGTCCTGGGGCTGTCAGAGGAGGGGGCGGGACGCTCCTGGGGCTGTCAGAGGAGGGGGCGGGACGTTCCTGCGGCTGTCAGAGGAGGGGGCGGGACGTTCCTGCGGCTGTCAGAGGAGGGGGCGGGACGTTCCTGCGGCTGTCAGAAGAGGGGGCGCGACGTTCCTGCGGCTGTCAGAGGAGGGGAAGGGGCGGTCCTGCGGCTGTCAGAGGAGGGGGCGGGACGTTCCTGCAGCTGTCAGAGGAGGGGGCGGGACGTTCCTGCGGCTGTCGGGGGGGGGGGGGGCGGTCCTGGGGCTGTCAGAGGAGGGGGCGGGACGCTCCTGGGGCTGTCAGAGGAGGGGGCGGTGCAGCTCCGAGTACAGTGTACTATGATGTAAGATATCGTAAATTGCTATGACATGACAAGTTTAGGGAGGGAATTCTCCATGCTGCTGCTGCACGTACCACCCATCACACACACACTGCCATGGGCTGCGGCCTGGTATGCCGGCTCCTCTATGGCCGGAGGCTTTCAGCATCATGTGCGATACCGACGGCAGTGACATGTACGCTAGTGGTGGATTTATTTGTACCACTAGCCCCAGGTTATTCCCAGATCCTGCCCTCACATGCCAATTCTATAGTTCACCTTAGGCACTGCACTTTTCCACAGTTCGTTATCTCAATAGTGCCACTACAAGAATCTCCCCACCCCCCCTTCCCGGCAGGAAGACTGAGCTGGACTGACTATCCTGGCTCCCACAATGTGGCTCCTGAAGTGCAGGATGTGTGATGTCTCCATGCTGCCTGTGCTGGAACGCCATTCACTTCTAGGTCGCAGGCTTAAAGGAGTTATCCAGTGCTACAAAAACATGGCCACTTTCTTCCAGAGACAGCCCCACTCTTGTCTCCAGCTTGGGCGGGGTTTTGCTGCTCAGTTCCATTGAAGTGAATGGAGCTTAATTGCAAACCGCACCTGAACTGGAGACGAGAGCGGTGCTGTCTCTGAAAGAAGGTGGCCATGTTTTTGTAGCGCTGGATAACTTCTTTAAAACTTCCTGCTGCTTAGAAGTTTATAATATGGTCCGTCTGGACTGCTGATAATCTACTCCGCTGCAACGTCCTGCGCGAATCAATTGATTTCCCCGGCGGGCCAATCCTGGCACCCTGCGCCAGAGTTTGACATGTCTGGGCTTGATCCATTGGTTGCATTTTAAGTGAACCTGTCCTGAGGTACACTGACCCAATCAGCATGAAATCCATTCTGCGGCTGGACGTTTGGGTATCCCTGATTCAACTAGGCCAAGTCGATACTGTGCATGACCCCCATTCTGATCCTGTAGGGCTCCTGCACAGTACTGACCCGGCATACTCGTATCCTGGGATACCCAAACTTCAGCCGCAGAATGGATTTCATGCTGATTGGGTCAGCTGGAATCACGGCAGGTACATCTTAGGCTAATAATGAATAGGTTTGTTCTTTTCTCAGCACATGTGGCTTCTTTGCTGGACGCGTGGCTGCCTGGGCAGACAATCCACATCACTTCTACACAAAAATCCTCAGGGGAGAACTTGCACCACTGGCCCCTCCTCCTCATGAATATAGAGACAGCAGTCTGCAGTGACACCACGCCAAGCGGCACACGACTAATCATAAGGAGGGGTGGGGCAGATGGGTGCACTCAGGATCAAAGTTAATTTGTGTATTGAAGAAAGTTAAAGAGGTACTCCGGTGAAAATCTTTTACTTTCAAATCAACTGGTGTCAGAACTGTCCAGAGCAAGAAAGGGTTTCTATGGGGATTTGCTCCTGCTGTGGACAGTTCCTGACATGGACAGAGGTGGCAGCAGAGAGTACTGTCAGACTGAAAAGAATACACCCCTTCCTGCAGGACATACAGCAGCTGATAAGTACTGGAAGACTTGAAATTTTTAAATAGAAGTAAATTACAAATCTATATAACTTTCTGACACTAGTTTATTTGAAATAAACACTTTTTCGCTGAACAACCCCTTTAAAAACCCCTGTGCCCCATTAAAACATTAGCAGCAAGTTAGAGGCTGTTAGTTTCCCCCCTTACAACCCATGCATGTTGTTAGTCATCCATTTTTAAGCACTTAGGGAATCTTATGTTCTTTGCTTTCCTTTGTAGGTTGTAGAGTTCCCATAAGATGGCAGATCGCAGGAAGCGTGCGGCTCCAGTCAAACTGGACGATGGAGCCAAGAAGCAGCTGTCCTGGAACATGCATGAGGACAGGAGGAATGACTTAACGCTAGAAGAGGATGGGGTACCTGCTGAGCCCAGCACATCGCTATGCTTAATCAATGATATTCCTGATAGTTTGTTACCCACCTATGAGAAAGAAGGTCCAAGTCCACGGCCACAAGGAAGAGCGAGCGAAGATTCGGGAGACGTCTTGGCCTCATTATCTGTTGATCTTAACTTGAAAGTTCTGCCTGTTCCCCCTGATGATGATGGTGATGTCTGGAGAGCGCTGCTCTGTGTATTCAGTCTTCGTGTTCTTTCTGGAAAATATACTAGTGCAGATTTTCAGGAGTGCAGCTTTACATTGACTAGTTCCTCTTCCTCACCTACTCAGCTTTTGCTTTGTGTGCGTGAATCAGATGTAGATGATGAAGGGGCTAACCGAGCGTCCAGCCACATGTGCGCAGAGGTTCCTGTAGAAACTTCACTTGGCAGACAACTGCTGGAAGACATAATGTGGTTGCAGAAGAAGAAGCTCATTGCACTTTATCAAACGACGAGCCAACGTAATGTGCTTGAGGTAATTGAGTTTCCGGTTGTGGTGTGTCAGAGTAGCCATGTTCCAGGCTAGGAGCAGGTACAGAAAGTCCAAGGGGTATTGGGTATACCCCAACATTTACATGTAGGACAGCAATGGACTTTCATATAAATAAGTCTCTCTATATTATAGTTAAAAAGAAAGTTCCAGTAATGGAAATATATATGTGTGTTATTGTCACTGTCACTATAGAGAATAGACATGTCAAGAGTTTTGATCGGTCTGAGTCTGAGTGTTCATACCCGTACCAATCAGGAGTACGAGAGGGGAGAAGACCACCCTAAGCGCCATCCTCTGTCGGCTCTGTTTCACATGATCAGTTGGGCCATAATGTAAGTCTATGGAGCCTGACTGATTATACTGCCACAGAGCCGGGAGTGAATGCACTGCAGTACAGGTAGAACACCCAGGCCTGGACTGATGAAAACTTTTGACATGTCTCTATGACATGTCAAAAGTTTTTAATGATGACACTTTCAAGGAGAAGTCTGGCGAAAATTTTTATTAAAGTATTGTATTGTCCCCGAAAAGTTATACAAATCACCAATATACATTTATTATGAGAAGTGCACATAAATAGTTTTCTCTACCTGCACCTACTACTGCATCAAGGCTTCACTTCCTGGATAACATGGTGATGTCACTTCCTGGATAACATGGTGATGTCACGACCCGACTCCCAGAGCTGTGCGGGCTGTGGCTGCTGGAGAAGATGATGGCAGAGGGACACTGAGGGACACAGGGCACTGGAGGGACACTAAGCATCCCCCTGCCATCATCTTCTCCAACAGCCACAGCCCGCACAGCTCTGGGAGTCGGGTCGTGACATCACCATGTTATCCAGGAAGTGACATCACCATGTTATCCAGGAAGTGAAGCCTTGATGCAGTAGTAGGTGCAGGTAGAGAAAACTATTTATGTGCACTTCTCATAATAAATGTATATTGGTGATTTGTATAACTTTTGGGGTGCAATACAATACTTTAATAAAAAATTTTGTCAGACTTCTAGGGATGCTCTTCTACACCTGTGCCCTGCAGCTCCCAGTGTAGTGTCGTACAATCTGTCATTCTTTACTCTTCTGGCTTCCGGGACACTCGTCTCTGTGCTCAGTCATCGGCAGCCTCAGGCTGGTTTCCCACTCTGTAGTTTTTTGGAAAGCTGCTACTGTAGTTTCTGCCAAAACCAGAAGTGGATTCTAATGGGATGGAAAATATAAAGGAAGGACTTGTACTTCTCTGTCCTGTTATGGCACAAAAACTGCCGTGTGTGACTCCAGCCTTAGTGATCGCTTTTGCAGATCCTGTTTAGGCCTGACTGTCTCAGAAGCAAAAAAGAAGAGGAGCGAGCAGGAGACTGAATTACATAGGGCTTTTTTTAATAGCCCCCACAGCAAAATATCAAAAGAAGCTATATGATGGGATAATCCCTGCTGAAGAATGTGTCTGCTCCCTTGATCTGGAGCCATATTAACCCCCTCCCGCCGCTGCACTGTAAATTAATGCCTGATACTGCAGCGACATTAATGTACGCTGCAAGATGACACAAGTGCAGGAGCTACGCCTGTGTCAGCCGGGGACCCGCCGCAACTCTCGCGGCTCCGATGCTGAGAGTTTACCCTATAAATACCGCGGTCAACACGACCGCACCACCTCTAGGGCTCCTGATAGAGAATTCTCCCTCTACAGAGGGAGAATTCTCTGTCCAGTGTCCATCGGGGCTCTGCAGTTTCCTGGCTACAGAGCCGGCAGAGGGAGGAAAGGCAGGGCGTGCCCCGGGCATGTGGCCTTGAGCTCTGCCCCCTCCCCTCTCTCCCCTGCCGCTGTCACAAGATTACACGTCTCGATTATCATGCAGCAAGTGCTGTGTGTGTGTGTGTGTGTGTGTGTATATATATATATATATATATATATATATATAATATAATATATACACTCACCGGCCACTTTATTAGGTACACCTGTCCAACTGCACGTTACCACTTAATTTCTAATCAGCCAATCATATGGCGGCAACTCAGTGCATTTAGGCATGTAGACATGGTCAAGACAATCTCCTGCAGTTCAAACCGAGCATCAGTATGGGGAAGAAAGGTGATTTGAGGGCCTTTGAACGTGGCATGGTTGTTGGTGCCAGAAGGGCTGGTCTGAGTATTTCAGAAACTGCTGATCTACTGGGATTTTCACGCACAACCATCTCTAGGGTTTACAGAGAATGGTCTAAAAAAGAAAAAACATCCAGTGAGCGGCAGTTCTGTGGGCGGAAATGCCTTGTTGATGCCAGAGGTCAGAGGAGAATGGGCAGACTGGTTCGAGCTGATAGAAAGGCAACAGTGACTCAAATAGCCAACCGTTACAACCAAGGTAGGCAGAAGAGAATCTCTGAACGCACAGTACGTCCAACTTTGAGGCAGATGGGCTACAGCAGCAGAAGACCACACCGGGTGCCACTCCTTTCAGCTAAGAACAGGAAACTGAGGCTACAATTTGCACAAGCTCATCGAAATTGGACAGAAGAAGATTGGAAAAACGTTGCCTGGTCTGATGAGTCTCGATTTCTGCTGCGACATTCGGATGGTAGGGTCAGAATTTGGCGTCAACAACATGAAAGCATGGATCCATCCTGCCTTGTATCAACGGTTCAGGCTGGTGGTGGTGGTAGTGTCATGGTGTGGGGAATATTTTCTTGGCACTCTTTGGGCCCCTTGGTACCAATTGAGCATCGTTGCAACGCCACAGCCTACCTGAGTATTGTTGCTGACCATGTCCATCCCTTTATGACCACAATGTACCCAACATCTGATGGCTACTTTCAGCAGGATAATGCGCCATGTCATAAAGCTAGAATCATCTCAGACTGGTTTCTTGAACATGACAATGAGTTCACTGTACTCCAATGGCCTCCACAGTCACCAGATCTCAATCCAATAGAGCATCTTTGGGATGTGGTGGAACGGGAGATTGGCATCATGGATGTGCAGCCGACAAATCTGTGGCAACTGTGTAATGTCATCATGTCAGTATGGACCAAAATCTCTGAGGAAGCTTACAGCACCTTGTTGTATCTATGCCACGAAGAATTGAGGAAGTTCTGAAGGCAAAAGGGGGTCCAACCCGTTACTAGCATGGTGTAACTAATAAAGTGGCCGGTGAGTGTATGTATGTATATTTCAATGTCAGTTCAGGCCTTGCTGTATGTAGTAAATAATAAACTGTATAAGTTACCTCTCCCCGGTGTCTTCCTGGCTTCTCCGCACTCCCCACAGCCGCCAATACAATTTAAGAGCTGGTCTCTGAAGTAACAGGATGCTCAGCCAATCACTGGGCA
Organism: Dendropsophus ebraccatus; assembly: GCF_027789765.1. Taxonomy (NCBI): domain Eukaryota; kingdom Metazoa; phylum Chordata; class Amphibia; order Anura; family Hylidae; genus Dendropsophus; species Dendropsophus ebraccatus. Next base: position 67,155,470 of record NC_091468.1, on the reverse strand, counting down.
GGACAGAACCGCAGTGGCCAGTGATTGGCTGAGCACCCTTTTACTTCAGAGACCGGCTCTAACGTTGTATTGGCGAGTGCAGAGAAGTCAGGAAGACACCGGGGAGTGTGGAGATGTAACATATACAGTTTATTATTTACTATACACAGTCATCAGCTGATCGTTGTCTTTATTACATGGAGCGATAATTTGCCGCATCAGCCTGATTGTGCAGATTATCGCTCTGTGTAATAGGGCCCTTAGACTGTAGAGAGACGCCCTTTTGACAGAAGAATGTTGACAGCTCGTTGACTGTTCACATATTTCCAGGAAGAAGATTAAAGGAATATCACAATTGAAGTCCACATTACATCAACGTTCATCAGCCAAATCCAGGAGTAGGTCCAAAATATATAAAGGCCGTGTTAGGGCTTATTCCCAGGATCTGTGAAACATGGACAGGGAAGCCCTGAAATGGAGTCTCTCTCTGCTTCTGGCATGATATTGATGCATCATGCCGCGCAGGGGGAGGTGAAATACCCCAGTCCAGAATGGACTATTTGTGGTGACATTGCACCCTGAAAACATAGAATAAAAACTGATCAAAAAGTCCTATCTTCCCCTTTAAAATTCTACTACCATACACACAAGGCTCTCAGGCTGGACTCAAACTAGATGTTTTTTTCTGAAAAACGCCACAAATATAATATAAAAATTGGCATATGTATTTTTTTTAAATTAAAATTAAAGAGGACCTGTCACCCTGGCTGCTGTGGCGGAGCCCGTCTAACCCCCCGGTTAAGCCCAGCATACTTAACCCTCCCTGGAAGTTCCGCTCCTGGACCCGGTCCCAGGACGGAGAAATCACGGCCTGAAGCTGTGCTCGTGCGTTATGCAAATCATTAGAGATGAGTCTGACGTCCATAGAAAATGACTGATCCAGTGGCTTCAAGACACCACAGCAGCAGCCGGAGAATGGGGCGGACTGTGTCACAGACCCTCCACGGTGGCACTGTCGACCTGATATTAAGATAATTTTTCCAGAAGATGCCGGATCACACAACATCGCTAAATGTATATGTGTGACGCTCATGCATCTGGAAACTGGCAGCATGGATATATGTATATCTGTGCTGTCAGTTTCCCCTTGTACTGGCCTGTAGCCACCCCCAACCCGCCAATATCGCGTTGTAGTGGTTCTCGCGCTGCGGTTGGTTTAGTGATCGGTCTTTCTCCCAATGTTGGTATTTTGAAGTAAAAATACTTATGTTGCAGCGGCACGGAAGGTCAATCTGGCTTTGTGTAGAGCATCCGTGCCCTAGGCCTGCAGCACCCCTTTCCCTGTCTCCATCCAGCCCAGAGGCGTTTAGAAAGTAAAGGGAGACAGGAAGAGAGGCGTCGCAGGCCTGGGGCACGGATGCTTAAGGCCACGCCAGATTGACTGCAATATAAGTATTTTTTCCTTAAAGTGTCACTGTCGTTATTTTTTTTTTTTTTTGCAGAAATCAATAGTCCATGCGATTTTAAGAAACTTTGTAATTAGGTTTATTAGCCAGAAAATGCATTTTTTATCATGAAAAAGCAGTTTGAAGCTCTCCCCCCTGTCTTCATTGTTCTCCTATGGAGAGAGCTAAAGAAAAGACCAAAACAGGACAACAAAGAGTTAAGGCCCTATTCCACGGAACGCTTATCGTTCGTATTCGGCCGATATCGGCCGCTACAGACGATAATCGTCCCGTGGAATAAAGTGCAACGCTCTGCCGCCATCGTTCATGTCGACTGATCGTTGCAGTCGCTTGTTTTTCGACATGTTGAAAGACAAGCGACTGTTATAGCAGCGATCTGCTGCCGTCGCTCCATTGAATAGGAGCGTCGGCAGCAGACGCTGCTATATCCTATGGGCTGCCCGGACGATCTAGCGATCACCCGGGCAGCTCCCCGCCGCCCCCTCCCGCACTCACCCGCTCGCTGCAGCCGCGATGAATAGCGGCGGCAGCGAGCGGGGAACGAGGAGCAAACGAGCGCTGAGAGCGCTCGTTTGCGCCTCTAACGACCTGTGTAATAGGCCCATTAATCTACAAATACCTTACCTGTTATCTCCTGGGACAGTCACCACTGACCTGTCTGAGCTCAGATTACAGCTGTCACCCAGCTCTGTGCCTGTAATCCTCTGTTATCTGCTTTCTGCTGCCGGCTAACTCCCTCCTTCCTCCTCCCCCCTCCCCTCTCCCTAGAGCAGACAGGGTACGACTCATGCAACAAGTCACAATTTTCAGATTTTTTGCAGTGGATGGAAAAGAGGAAGGAGGGGGGGACCTGGGAAAAGTCTTTTTGAATGCAGATAATGGCATATTTGGCTAATAAACCCAATTACAAAGTTTCTTAAAATCGCTTGGACTATTGATTTCTGCAAAAAAAAAAAAAAAATACGACAGTGACTCTTTAAAATACCGGGAGAAATTGCGACCCCTGAACCAGACGCTGCTTGTTGACCTCTACAACGTGGTAGTGGCGGCTTGGGGGGCGGACACATACCGGTACCGAGTTGCTTTAACACGTCATAGCAATAGTGATTGTGAATAAACCTATGTTATAGATGGGCCAGTCATGGCAGTCCAAGGCCAACACTTGTACATAACTGACTATACTAGGCCCCTAGGGGGTCTCAAAATGTGTGTGTGGGGGGGAATAAATCAACCCTTCCCTCTCCTTTTCCTACTTTCCAAGTAAAAAAAAAAAAAAAAAAAAAACAACAAAGAATAAAAAATTGCTATCCCCATGTGTGGAAGTGTCTGAACTAGTAAAACTATCAGGCTACATTCACACAACGTCAAAAATAGAGAAAAGGCAGCCGATTTTGATATATAAAAAAACGTCCGTTATTGCTGCGATTTAACTGACTGCAATAGCAATGCATTGAAGTCAATGGAAAGACGGACGTCCAATGTACTGAATATTGGACGTTTTTACTGCGGACGTCAAAATAATGAACATGCTCATTATTTTCGGACGTCTTTTGCAAACAGCGGACATTTTTTGTTAGTTGTTCACACACAGTTTTTCTTTTGTCACCGATGCTTCTTTGTTCTTACTAAATTCAATGGACTTTTCAATTAAGCCGCATCCAAAAGGGAATTAGTAACCAAACTAGAATAATGTACCAGCAGCAGTCAGAAGGCCAGACCGCTAAATAACATCTGTTATTTTAGCCTCAAAATGACAGACGTCATTTTAAACGGAGCTGAAAAAACGTTGCGTGAACATGGCCTAACATTCCTCACCCTGCATGGTCAACCATGTAAAGATATCAGAAAAAAGAAGAACCTATTGAAAAGTTACATCTTGCAAATGGACTACTGACAAAAACTACACATCGCAGTGCAAAAAATTATCTCTTCAGGTGGAGAAACAAAAAAAAGCAAGTTAGACTAATCTAACCCACTGATAGCTCCTTATAGCGCTGAGGATGAAGATATGTCTGATACCATTCCCATGCTGTTAGTTGTGAAATCCTCTGCCCGGTAAGCTATTAGGAGCACTGGGGGTGAGGCTAATGCCCCCGAGCACCGATCGGCCCACCCCCCAATGATTTTCAATTAAGGGGGTGCTCTGGGGCGGTAGCCTCACCCCCAGTGCTCCTAATAGCTTACCGGGCAGAGGATTTCACAACTAACAGCATGGTAATGGTGCCAAGGGTGAAGGTAAGAGACATACCTTCCTCCCCAGTACCCCCGTGCCCACTAAGGAGCTATCAGCAGGTTAGATTCATCCAACCTGCTGATGGTTCCCCTTTAAAGTGAACGTACTACTTCACTAAGTATAATTTTTATATTACCTGGTTGGCACTCATGCGTAGATCCTGGTAGCACCGTTCAGGAAAAATGCCATGTCTTTATGCATGTTGGCGTTTTTTCCCTCCAATTCTTCAATAGAATACAAGGAATTACATGATAAAGTATCAGGTGAATTTTGCAGTGTAAAACACAGGAGAGATTAAACCTTTCCAGAGCGGGAGAGGTTTCCTATGGAGATTTACTACTGCTCTGTACAGTTCCTGCCATGGTCAGAGGTGGCGGCAGAGCGCACTGTGTCAGACTGGAAAGAATACACCACTTCCTGCAGAACATACAGCAGCTGATAAGCACTGGATGACTTGAGATTTTTAAATAGAAGTAAATTACACATCTGTATAACTTTCTATTCTCTCTTATAGTTTGGGATCTATCTGCTAGAAGCCTGCTTCTCCAAACCAGAATTTCTCAGTGAAGGACACAGGAGAATGAAGAAATCTTGTCTTATTATTCAAAAGCTGATGGAAAAGTTTTATAACTTCACAATTCCAGGTACCGTACACATAGTAATATTATAGGTGATTACAACGACTTGCAGAGAGAACATTGCATAAAACTATAACAGAACAGATCTGTTATATGCAGTCCTTATCTTTTTACATTAAAGAAATTTTTCCAGAAATGGAGACCCTTTATTTTAAAACATTATAATTCACAGGCAATTCTTGACATAGTGAAGCCATTTCAGTTCACAAAATGGTATTGTACGGAGTCATTGAAGGGTACCTTAGGGGCCTTACAACTTCCACATTGATTTTCTTTCTTTGTTGCACTGTTCTTACTGACTCCTTTTGCTATTCTATGTTGTGGACACTTTTCCCGATATGATATGATGACCACTCTGTCCTATTAAGGGTCTATCTTCATGTCCTGATTCTCTTGTTACAACCCTGTTACCGGCAAATGTTTCTTCTATATTTCTGGTTTATATGTGTTGCAATGTTTGTGCCGTGCATGGCACCTTATTGTTTTTGGTATAACATTTGAAAATCCAATAAAAATATTTGGGAAAAAAAAAAAAAAAAATTCTTTGCACTTAGTCAGGGAGGCGGAGCTGTCATCATCTTTAGGAAGTTCTGGTGCTGTATGATGGACATACAGATCACCGTAGTGTGATATATGGAATTCCATAATTGAACACATGGGGATGCTCAGTTGAAGTTTTGATTTTAAAGCAACTCTGTACCCACAATCTGGCCCCCACAAACCACTTATACCTCTGGAGAGCTGCTTTTAATCCAAGATCTGTCCCGGGGTCCGTTCGGCAAATGATGCAGTTATTGTCCTAAATAACAACTTTTAGGGTAGCTTCACACCACCTGGATCAGCAGCAGATGTCAATCCCGCTGCGAGTATGTGCTATCATAGGGGTGAATGGTACTGGATCCACAGCTGATCTCGCTGGGAATCCGCAGCGTGAGATCCGCAGTGGATCCGGTAGGTGTGAAACTACCCTTAAACTTGCAGCCCTGTGTCAAACTGCACATGTGCTGAATTGTTAAGTCACCTGTGCAGTGTTCACGGCAGAGGAATAGTAAAAATCTAGGCTACGCCAATTTGACACAGGACTGCACGTTTAAAAGTTGTTTTTTAGGACAATAACTGCATCACCTGCCGAACGGACCCGGGACAGATCTTGGATTAAAAGCAGCTATCCGAAGGTACAAGTTGTTTGGGAAGGGCAGATTGTGGGTACAGAGTCACTTTAATGTGTAAAGGTCCTTTTACACAGACAGATTATCTGACAGATTATTGAAGCCAAAGCCAGGAACAGATTATAAACAGAACAGTTCAGAAGGGAAAGACAGATTTCTCCTTTTTTGCCAGATCCGTTCCTGGCTTTGGCTTCAAAATTCTGTCAGATAATCTGTAATTTAAAATATTTTTGCAGAAATCAATAGTACAAGTGATTTTAAGAAACTCTGTCTATAATAGGTTTTAGTAAGCAAAAGAGTTTCCTTCTGTACTCAACAGCTGTTTTCCTACCTCCCCCCCTAACTTTTTATCCGTACATTATCAGGAAAAGTTATCTTTGCTACAGAGGAGCAAAGTGAAGACTGGTTTGCTGAGTCTATTATAACCTATGGAGGAGGGAGGTGCGAGAGGGATGAGTGAGTAGGAAGAGGAGAGAACCAGCCCTGCAGTTTGGAGACTGGGCAGATAAAACACTGAATTCATATTTTTGTCAGGTCACTGCCTGTCTGTGAACTTGGTGAGAGAAGTTTGCAGGATGTAGTGTTTTGCAGGGCTGCCGTTTCTCCTCTCCGTGCTCACCTTGCCCCGTCCCTTCTCCCTAGAGCAGTGCCTCTCAAACTTTTTCTACTGGAGCCTCACCCAACAGACCAAGGCAATGCCTGGGCCTCACCAGACTGACCAAGAGGGTGCCTGGGCCTCAGTATCTGTGGTGGAAGTCCATTTAAAAGCTGAAAATAATACTAGGGCTAGCTTTCACCCATCTCCCAAGCTCTAGATACTAATAAATTAAGTACAAAATAAATTAATAATAACAAATCACACTTTTAGGCTGGGTTCACACTATGTATATTTCAGTCAGTATTGTGGTCCTCATATTGCAACCAAAACCAGGAGTGGATTAAAAACACAGAAAGGATCTGTTCACACAATGTTGAAATTGAGTGGATGGCCGCCATATAACAGTAAATAACGGCCATTATTTCAATATAACAGCCGTTGTTTTAAAATAACAGCAAATATTTGCCATTAAATGGCAGCCATCCACTCAATTTCAACATTGTGTGAACAGAGCCTTTCTGTGTTTTTAATCCACTCCTGGTTTTGGTTGCAATATGAGCAGCACAATACTAACTTAAAATATACGTAGTGTGAACCCAGCCTAAGTACGTTTGTTTTTATCTAATTTATTTTGATTATTTTAGCATTGATAATGTGTTTATCTACTTTCAGATATTTCCGATGATGATGAGGAGGAGTCGGATCAGGAGCTGGAAAGACAAAACATTGAAGAACTCTATGATTATGTCCGACAGACTCACCAACGGGAAGCGAAGGTTCTGAGAGAAGACGTGCAGCACCCAGCCCTGATCCCCATCCTGCGTTCATACCAGAATGAAGCCGTCACTTGGATGCTGCAGAGAGAGAGCTGCAACCGTGTGCCTTCTAGCGGTAGATACATTGGCCGCGTGGCTTCTAGCGGTAGATACATTGGCCGCGTGGCTTCTAGCGGCCAATGCCATTTATATGGTTAATTAGCCGGACACGGCTTGCTGCTTAATTATCGAGCCGTGTGATAGGCTCTAGCACATGGTTCTCCAAACTGTAGCCCCCCAGCTGTTGCAATACTACATTTTCCATCATGCCTGGACAGCCAAAATCAAAGCTTTAGCTGTCGGGGCTTGATGGGAATTGTAGTTTTGCAACAGCTGGAGGGCCACAGTTTGCAGACCCATGCTCTAGCAAATCGGCTCTCACCTACACTGCTCATTGGGCCATGTAATACAGCTCTTTCATTGTGTGGCCGTTCGATTACACGGTACAGATCCAAGAGAGAATGCGCTTAGCGCACACTTCTTTCAGTCCCGATCAGTCAGCGTCTGAACACCCAGACTCAGACTAATAGAAACTTTTGAAACGTCTCTATGACATCAAAAAGTTATTTTTTTGTGTTTTTTTTTTGTTCGGACCGTGCCCATTAAAGGGGTAGTGCGGCGGTAAACAATTATTCACAGAATAACACACATTACAAAGTTATACAACTTTGTAATGTATGTTATGTCTGTGAATGGCCCCCTTCCCCGTGTCCCACCACCCGTGTACCCGGAAGTGTGGTGCGCTATACATACCTGTCACGTGCCGAATTTTCTCCGATCTTCAGTCAGCGATGTCGTCTTCGGACGGCCGGGCCGAATCCCTCAGAGCGTCCTGAGTGCCGGCCGCCCTCTTCAGCGTCATCAGATGCTCAGCCGCGATTGGCTGAGCACAGTTTGGCTCAGCCAATCACGGCTGAGCAGCTGATGACGCGGCAGAGGGCGGCCGGCACTCAGGACTGATGGAGGGATTCAGCCGAAGACGACATCGCTGACTGAAGATCGGAGACGAGTGAAAAAAAAGACACACGTATGGAAAGCTATAGATATATTTTTCATGTTTGTCAGGAGCTTCTCAGACACGTGACATTTGTGTATTTATGAGGGTCTTGTGTTATTCTGGGTTGCACTTACCTATTTTTTATTTTTTCTTTTGTGTAGAAAATGCACTGCATCCCTTATGGAGAGAAGTCACAACAGTGGATGGGATAAAGATCTTCTATAATCCCTTTTCTGGATGGTAAAACCTCATTAAGTTTATTGGTTGTTGAATGACCTGCTTGTCCAGTATGCTTAGTTTAATAGTCATGCATAGGAAATGGAGAGCCAACAACCATTTTAAAGGGGTGCTCCGACCAAAAAAAAAACACTTCATGCAGGACATACAGCAGCTGATAATAAGTACTGGAGAACAAAAAATTAAATAGAAGAAATTCATAAATTTATAACTCTCTGACACCAGTTGATTTGAAAAAAAAAAGGTAAACTGGTGTCAGAGAGTAATAAATTTGTGAATTTCTTTTATTTACATTTTTTTTCTCTAGTACTCTGGCCCTGGCCCGGCCAATCACAGAGCCGCATTTAGCGGTATGCTCTATTAGGCTGATTAGTAGCGTGTACAGTTATAAGGCCAGCATCAACACCGCCGGTACTGTCCCGTTTCCTGGTGCTGGCCGGGGCTGTTATGCAAGGCATCCGGAATTCCGGACAGATTCCATATGTGCACCTTGAGCTGTCTGTAATTCTTAAATAATAAATCCTGATGGGTATCTGAGCCAAATAGAAACCTATAGAGGTTGGAAATCCGGGTGAATTTCATGAACATGTAGAAGGGGGCCTCATTCTGTGTTTTTTTTTTTATATTAATACTTGTAGAAATGTATCCTTTAATGTGTCCATTCATTTAAGTGGAACACTAGATGACTCCTCTCCGTATTTTATGCCCCCTCCCCCCACGTGTGCGCGCGTGTTTCCCGCTGCATCACAACACAGTAAATTATTACAGAAAAGTCAGAGTTTTGCACAAAGCAATTAGTCATGCGGAGTCTGTTCTTTGTACTCCTTCTCTTCTCCTCCAGTATCATCCGTGAACGTCCCGCTGCTGCACACGAGTGGCCTGGAGGTATTCTCGCAGATGAAATGGGTCTCGGGAAGACAGTGGAAGTTCTGAGCTTGATCCTTTGTCATCCTAGGAAAGATGTCAGAGCGGACTTGCTGACATTACCTGAGGTAAGAGGCATTCTAGGTCTGGCAGATGACAGCCAGCTCAGATGGAAGCCACCAGCCTGAGAGGAATGATAAGTTGGGGTTTGCGACATCAAGAGACCTCATTATTTCAGGCTTTGGGACTTTGTGGTGTCAGTGCTCATTTCTGTTGTTTTTCTCACAATTAGGTTATAAGAAAACAAGTGTTTGGAGCAGAAGCCTATTCTCTTCTAGATTTTATTTCTGCATTAAGGCTATATTCACACAACGTACCTTTTATGAAAAGAATGGCCGTTCTTTTCATAATGGAATGATTTGAAGTCAATGCAAACAACTGGCTTCGACTCACACAACGTATTGAACAATGGACGTTGTTTGCTACAGCCTTCGGAATAATGATCATGTCAATTATTCAGTCTTTAGTGCTATTTTCATTTAATGCAACGGACGTAGTTTTAAGTGTCAAATAACGGCCGTCGTTTATACATTGTGTGAACAGAGTCTAAATATACAAAAAATGGTTATTTTTATTCTTCTAGCGTTTGCTTTTAAGAGTTTAACCCCTTAAGGACGTGGCCCATTTTCGTTTTTACGTTTTCGGTTTTTCCTCCTTGTGTTTAAAAGGTCATAGCACTTGCATTTTTCCACCTAGAAACCCACATGACCCCTTATTTTTTGCGTCACTAATTGTACTTTGCAATTACAGGCTGAATTTTTGCATAAAGTACACTGCGAAACCAGAAAAAAATTCAAAGTGTGGTGAAATTGAAAAAAAAAACGCATTTCTTTTATTTGGGGGAAATGTGTTTTTACGCCATTCGCCCTGGGGTAAAACTGACTTGTTATGCATGTTCCTCAAGTCGTTACGATTAAAACGATATATAACATGTATAACTTATATTGTATCGGATGGCCTGTAAAAAATTCAAACCGTTGTTAACCAATATACGTTCCTTAAAATCGCTCCATTCCCAGGCTTATAGCGCTTTTATCCTTTGGTCTATGGGGCTGTGCGAGGTGTTATTTTTTGCGCCATGATGTGATCTTTCTATCGGTACCTTGATTGCGCATATACGACTTTTTGATCGCTTTATATTACATTTTTTCTGGATTTGATGCGACCAAAAATGCGCAATTTTGCACTTTGGAATTTTTTTGCGCTGACGCCGTTTACCGTACGAGATCAGGAATGTGATTAATTAATAGTTCGGGCGATTACGCACGCGGCGATAGCAAACATGTTTATTTATTTATTTATTTATTTGTTTACTTTTATTTAAAACCTGGGAAAAGGGGGGTGATTCAGACTTTTATTAGGGGAGGGGGCTTTTTACTATTAACAACACTTTTTTTTTTTTTTTTTTACACATATACTAGAAGCCCCCCTGGGGGACTTCTAGTATATACACTTGGATCTCTCATTGAGATCTCTGCAGCATAGATATGCTGCAGAGATCAATGAGATCGGCACTCGTTTGCTTTCGGCTGCTGCAGCCGAAAACGAACGAGTGCCGAGCCGAGGACGGCGCCATCTTGGACGCGTCCCCGGCCGGCATCAGTAACGGAGATCGCTCCTCCGGGACAAGGTCCCGGAGGAGCGATCTCCCCCACTAGACCCCAGGGAAACGTTGCCTCCGGTAATCGGAGGCAGCTGTCAACTTTGACAGCTGCCTCCGATTAGCTAATTAGCGGGCACGGCGATCAGACCGTGCCCGCTAATAGCAGCGGTCCCGGGCTACTCGCGGCACCCGGGATCGCGGCACTTCTTTGAAGTGCAAGTGAGGACATATGACGTACGCATACGTCCTATGTCCTTAAGAGGTTAATCACCTCTTACCACCTTTTTTTATTTATTTTTTTTTTTAAAGGAGGAGTCCGGCAAACATTTTTATTTAAGTATTTTATTGCCCCCCAATAGTTGTACAAATTAACAATATACACTTATTACGGGAAATGTTTATAAAGTGCTTTTTTCTTGCACTTACTACTGCATGAAGGCTTCACTTCCTGGATAACATGGTGATGTCACTTCCTGGATAACATGGTGATGTCACTACCCAACTCCCAGAGCTGTGTGGGCTGTGGCTGCTGGAGAGGATGATGACAGGGGGATGCTCAGTGTCCCTCCAGTGCCCTGTGTCCTTTTGCCATCATCCTTTCCAGCAGCCACAGCCCGCACAGCTCTGGGAGTCGGGTTGTGACATCACCATGTTATCCAGGAAGTGACATCACCATGTTATCCAGGAAGTGACATCACCATGTTATCCAGGAAGTGACATCACCATGTTATCCAGGAAGTGACATCACCATGTTATCCAGGAACTGAAGCATTGATGCAGTAGTAAGTGCAGGGAAAAAAGCTCTTTATAAGCATTTCCTGTAATAAGTGTTTATTGGTAATTTGTATAACTTGGGAGGCAATACAATACTTTAATAAAAATTTTCACTGGACTTCTTCTCTTTTAAGGGCAGGACATACATCAGTACAAAATTATTGAGGCACATACACATTACTAGGATATCTCATTCTAAATCCATAGATATTAATATGGAGCTGCTCCTGAGTCCACTGGCACTGACTGAGAGATTGGCAGGGTAGTGTTTTGTCATGAAGTATAGTAATGACTAGGGCTGGGCAGTATACCGTGAAAATACCGATACCGTCCCTGGCGTTGGTTAACCGACCTCAACTTCGCCAGGACGGTATCTGCGGTATTTTCACCCGCCCCAGGACACTGACAGGTCAGGCTCCCCTTCCGGCCACTCTCACACGGAGCCTCCTCTGTCTCTCAGCTACTAATAGCGTGCAGTGCTTGGGGTCCCAGGCCACGTTCCCTTGCCTCCATCCTGTCACAGCGGGTTAGCTTTGTCCCCCCGCCCCGCTCTAGCCGGCCAGTCTCCACTTCTAATAGTCAGAGCACGGCTAGCGGGGTGATGTCACGGAGCGGGGACCGCAAGTGGCCTTTGGACACTGGACCGCGTCCAAGATCTCCTGCTCCAAGGCGTGATGTGGGGACCGGCGGCGAACCGAGCACTGACACCAACAGGTGCCGTGCTGAGGCTGGGGAGGGGGCTGGCGCAGTTATAGGGAGAGGAACATAAGCAGGATCTGAAGCTTTGTTTACATGGGATCAGACCCCTTGTGATTTGGTCACTTTATTGTACTCTTGTGATCAGCTGACTCACTAAGTCTCTGATCACACCTGTGTCCAAGTTTTCATTGACAACAGTGCAGGATCCATCCATACATGAACACCACCTGCACCACACTACAGGATGTGTATATAGAGGTATACAGCTATGTACACACTACAGGACATGTATATAGAGGTATATAGAGGTATACAGCTATGTACACACTGTAGGGCATGTATATACAGGTATACAGCTATGTACACACTACAGGATGTATATATACAAGTATACAGCTATGTACACACTATAGGGCATGTATATACAGGTATACAGCTATGTACACACTACAGGACGTGTATATAGAGGTATACAGCAATGTACACACTACAGGACATTTATATATACATGTCTTGTTGTGTGTACATAGCTGTATACCTCTATATATATGTCCTGTAGTGTGTACATAGCTGTATACCTCTATATACATGTCCTGTAGTGTGTACATAGCTGTATACTTGTATATATACGTCCTGTAGTGTGTACATAGCTGTATACCTGTATGAACATGTTCTGTAATGGCTGTATACCTGGTAATACACGCCCAGGTCTCTTCTGAGACCCCCTAATAATAATAATGACTATAGAGTAAATGGCCCAGCCTTGTGTTGCTGCTCAGAGAGTTCCTTTTTAAAAAAATTATTGAAACAAAATCGCCGGTTTGACATGGCCAAGTGGGTGTGGCTTGCACACAGGGCGTGTCATAATTATCGTTCAGTTATCATCTACAATAAACCGCAATATTGATTTAGGCCAATATTGCCCAGCCCAGCCCTGGTAATGACACTTACTGCCATTTCTTGCACTGCAAAGAATCATTTTATTTGGTATAAGGAGCATGAATGATGTTGTATGATATTGCTGAGCTATCAGCCAGCACCTAGTAATATCACCTCTAACCCTCGCTGAGTACAGAATATATTGTATGAATCTGATTTTCCTCATTTCCATTTTTATACCATATAATCAGATTGAATGAATAATGCTAATTTTTTTTTCTCCAGGGGAAAACTGTAAACTACTTTGTTCCACCACCACCCAAACAAAAGACAAAGAAGGACGGGGAAGTGGACAATAGGCTGACTTACCCAAGTGAGTGCTTTACTTAAAGTGGTTGTGCTGCGAAGTAAAATCAGAGGTGCACCATATACAGTAATACCTTGGTGACCGAACAAAATCAGGGGAGATAAGTGTAGGTCTTAGACACCAAGGCTACAGGGGTGGGGATTTCTGTCCAATGACTGGAATCCCAGTTCTAAACTGGTGGGCGGCAGCCAGAGAGGGGCTCCCTGCCAGGCGTTTCTGGTGACCCGGAATTCTTGCACAGTGATGTCCTCCCTCTTCAGGTGACTGGTTCAATCAGGTGCATATGAGACACGCCGCCGTCATTATGATGGGAGTCCCTGCTTCTTTACAGTAAAGTATGACGCACCGCTACTTACTGCTAGTCTAGAGGAGGTAAGTGGTGATGCTTTTGCATCACCGCTTAACTCTTTGCACTCTAGGGGCCGGGCGCAAAAAAAAAAAATATATATATACATTTATTTCATATATGGGGGAGAAAAATAGTACAGTTGTTACTTTACTAAAAACAGCACATCTGTCATCCTGTTTTTAGTAACTTACATCCCTGTACTATTTTTCTCCCCCCATATATCTCATCACTTGCTGGTCTCTTCTCTGAACTTTGACCCCGCTTTGCCATTCAACAGTGCCGACATTTTCCTACAATGCCTCTAATGCAGTGGTAGGGAACCTTGGCTCTCCAGCTGTTGCAAAACTACAACTCCCATCATGCCTGGACAGCCAAAGCTTTAGCAGTTAAACTGAGCCTGAGTGACCCAACTTTGTGCATACCCGAAGGCGGCCGTCACCAAGGGCAACAGGTTATCAAAACAAAGCCGCACATGTGGGATTAGTAAGTCTATATCTCTCAAACGATACATTTTAAGAAATTCCTGTATATTGAAAATGTGTTTCGTTCAGCATAATGCATCAGTATAGACCTAGTTTCTTTTTCATGATACAATCCCTTTAATTCTGCACTAAAGTGAGAATATTATTAGAGCTCAATAGAGCAGCTCTCCTGCCTCTCCACCTGTCTCTCCGTCCTCCTGCAGACAGCAGGGGGCTGCAGGACTCTCACTTTCTTTAGCAACCCTTCATTACAGATGTAAGCTAAACTGTCAAGGTCTTCTACCAGAGTTGCTTTTTGGGATTCAAGCGTTTTTATTTTTTTTTTATTTATTTTATTTTTTTTACAGGCCGATTTTAGAAATCTGTAATTATACATTTACACACTGTGTGTTTCCTGAATGCAGAAACTGATCCTGAGCAGTGTGTTTGTGCCACTGCTCTGTTCATGGATCATCGGAATGCTGCAGATTTGTGTGGAGGATCCACAGCGCATTTTAGTATCACTTCTGTGGATGAGTTTTTGTAATTTATTTAAAATTTTCAGTCTTCCTGTACCCATCAACTGCTGTATGTCCTGCAGGAAGTGGTGTATTCTCTCCAGTCTGGCACAGTGCTCTCTGCTGCCACCTCTGTCCGTGTCTGGAACTGTCCAGAGCAGCAGCAAATCCCCATAGAAAACCTCTCCTGCTCACCAGACTGGAAAGAACACCCCACTTCCTGCAGGACATACAGCAGCTGATAAGTACTGGAAGAGTTGAGATTTTTTAATAGAAGTAAATTACAAGTCTCTGGCACTTTCTGGAACGGATCTGATGCAAATTGGCAATATACCGTTCCCAAAACACATTCATTTATTTTTTTTTTTCTCTTCCTTTTCACAGGTTTACAGGTCATGGTTTTAGCAGCAATTAAGGAAATGAGCAAAAGTAAAGCAAGTAAACGGGTGTCCACAGTCTGCATCCTGAAATATGTCAGCTCCACATACAGATACGACATGCAGAGGAATCAACGACTGCTGAAAAAGACCATGGAAAAGCTAGTTGCCAAAAAGATAGTGTCACAGGCTAGAGGTCGTGGACTTCAAGGATCCTTTAATCTGGGAGTGAACTTTAAAGAACACATGATTTGCAATGAACCTGCAGTCCAAAAATTGGTGAGCCACCATGGACAGGTGTTTGTGTATTTCTCGCTCATATCATTGGGGGCCACAGACACAGTGGGTATAGGCTGGTGCCACTAGGAGGCGACACTAAGAAAAGAAAAAAGTGTTGGCTCCTCCCACCAGGCTATACCCCGCCTGCAGGCACTGAGCTAATCAGTTTTAGCTTAGTGTCCGTAGGAGGCAGACACTCCTGCAGTAACTGTTTCTGCTCTTTATTATTTTAGTTTATTATTTTACATTTTCTCCCTTTTAGGTGGGATACATAGACTATCATGTCTCCCTGTTTCCCCAACGAGCAGGGCGAGCAGCAGAGCGCTGCCAGCACCCCTAGCTCCAAGAAGAAAAGCGGAAAACATGAGCCTGGAGCGGGCTCCTCTGTCCCACCAGCCCGAGGGTCACCCGGACTGCTGGAAGTGCTCCCCCCTGTACCAGCAAACCCCTCCTGGTGAGCGGAAAGCTGAAGGGGTGACCCTTCCCTCTCCCATTCCCTGGGACCTGCTCTTATCCACCCTAGGGCCTGCCCCTGCTACTTCCCGCCATGTCACCTCCATATCCCGCGGGATCTCACTCCTCCCATCCTCCCCGGGTTCACCCTCCTCTCACCTCGGGATCACCCTCCTCTTTATTCCCCCTAAGGGCATACGTAAAGACCGGGCATAGCTGTAGCCCTACTCCTCTTCTCCCTCACCTGATAAGTCACATGGCACTGGGTTCTACTTACAGACACATGTAGCCGTGTGCCGCCCGCCAGAACCCCCCTGCAAGTCAAACACTAGCACTACTAACAAACCGCCCGCCGCCAACAGGTCTTCTGGGAGGCAGGCAACATTGGAGGTGGGGCAGGGCTCTCACACTGCGGACAGTCCGGTCGGGTCATACTGTGCTCCGGGGCCCCTACATACTAAGAGCCGCGTTCCCGAAGCTCTCCTCACAACCGCGCCGCAGCGCCTGTCACATCTTCCACTATAGCCCCCGGCTTCATGGCCTTACAAGGCCTTCTAGGGGGTGTGTTTTCTTCACACCAACCAATAGCAGAGCAGCGCGCCCTACCTGCTGTCTGCTATTGGCGCTGTTGTCTCTGTCTTTCTCCCATGCGGGCTGCACTTCTTTCTACAGCCCGCTCGGAACAGTTCATGCGCCTCCTGCTGGCCATTGGAGGCTCTGCGCCTCCTACACTGTTAATAGTGCCTCTCTCTACAGCGCCCTCTAGTGTTAAAATGAGATTACTACAGCCCCCATATCTTTGTATAACAATCTTTTATGGAGGTTGTATAAAAAATTGTCGACAGGACAGAGACCACTTGGTCCATCAGTATTTCCTTTCTTCTATCTTGGGATAGACATGTTTAGCCACAGACAGCTTTCATTTCAATTATTATACCTCCTATAGTACCGATTATAGTTCATGGATCTTGTGCTGCAGAGGTACCCTTCTGCCTCTTTAACGGTGGCAACCTTTCACAGGGATACATGGCACTGCCTGTTGCTCGTCATATTACTTCGGCGGGTGAAGCAGCCCTACCGCCTGTCATGTTACTGACCATTGCTACATCAGCAGTCGCATGGCACTGGCCATCGCCACATGGCATTGACTAACGCCACCTCTACAGTCACATGGCACTGCCCATCGTTGCATCAGCAGTCACATGGTACTGGCCATCGCTACATCAGCCAGTCTAATGGCACTGTCTATCGCCACCTCAGCAGTCACGTGGCACTGGCCTTTGTTACATCAGCTGTCACATGGCACTGACTATCGCCACCTCTGCGGTCACATGGCACTGGCCATCGCTACCTCTGCAGTCACATGGCACTGGCCATTGTTGCATCAGCTGTCACATGGCACTGACTATTGCCACCTCTGCAGTCACATGGTACTGGGCATCACTACCTTTGCAGTCACATGGCAATGGCCATCACTATCTCAGCAGTCACATGGCACTGGCCATTGTTACATCAGCTTATCACATGGCAATGACTATCGCTATCTCAGCCGTCACATGGCAGTGACCATTGCTACATCAGCAGTCGTATTGCTCCCTTCCACAGGTGAAGTGGTCGTGTCTCAGCGATGCCATCCTGCCTCTCATATGGCACTGACTATTGCTACATCAGCGGTCTCATGCCACTGACTATTGTTACATCAGCAATCACTTGAGACGCTCTGTCGCTACATTAACAGTCATATTACTCCCTTCCACAGGTGAAGTAGTTGTGTCTTAGCGATACTATCCTGTCTGTCACATGCCACTTGGCTATTGCTACATCAGAGTCACTTGAAACGATATAACGCTACATCAGCAGTCGTATTACTCCCTTCCACGGGTAACCTAGTCATGCCTCAGCGGTACCATCCTGCCTGTCACGTGGTACAGGCTATTGCTACATCGGCAGTCATCTTACACCTCTACACAGGTGACATTTTTGTGCCGCGGTAATACCATTCTGCCATACATACTGTAAGACGGAGTATTACATCCGTACTCCTTTTCCTTCCTTCCATTGGTGATGTAATCATGCCACAACAGCACCATCCTGACTGTCGAGTGGCATGCCTATTGCTGCATCAGTTTCATCCTAGCAGAGCAGTTGCTCTTCTCCTTGGATGAAGCAGTCATATTACAGCGGTACCATCCTGCCTGCCATCTGCCATTAATACCGCAACGGCAGTCCTGTCAGTCCCTTTGACAGGTAAGGTATTCATGCTACAGGTGGAGTAATTGTGGGATACAGAGGTACCCCCTATCCTTCAGACAGTAACTTTTTATAGCTGTATTAGCAGTCTTCTCTCTCCCTTCTGTAGGCAGAGGTATGATATTGGAGTTTGGACTTCCCGTCTACTATGGCTTTGCCTGTGGTCACTTTCCTCCTATGAGCGGAGTGCCTTGTTTGTAGCTGTATCCTCCTGTTCTTTATCTAGTACCTGCTATGTGGTATCAGCAGCCACCTTACTCCTCCCTGTAGACAGAATAAAGGTGCTGAACAGAGGTTCCAGCCTATGCCTGGCTACTGTCTTTTCACACTACTACCCTCAATATGCCTTCCCGAGGGTGGGCTACTTTGAGGCGTTCCCCCTTCATTACAGGTTTGCCTGATGTGCTTCAGCGTTGGCTGTAGGCAAAATCATTTTGTTGTACGAAGATTCCTTTCTTCATCACACCTAGTGCCTGTCATGGCTGCAAGAGGAGTCATGTTTTTCCCCCTTCCATAGGAGGAATAAAGATGTTACTTGTTAGCACTGGCTTCTTCCTTACCAGGTGCACATTTTAACCGATTCAGCACCCTGTTTTCCCTCCTCTTTAGGTGGTATGCCATAGTGTACAGCCAGCCATGCTACCACTTCCACGGGTAGTGTACTGGCGAGCACAGCCTCCCTGCTCTGGCCCTGTTCTCCCTGTTGCGATTATTGCTCTATTTCACTGGAAGGATAAATACAGCTGGACCTTCTTTCTGTTTGTTTGGTCCCTTTTGGCCTCTGTTGCTGCAGGTGTTTTTGATGGTTCCACTGGGGACTCGCCTACTTTGCTCCACTTCTCTTTGCATGATATTCTCCTCTTTTCAAGGCTAGGACCCTATGTTCTGAAGCCTTAGCTATCTTTTAGTCTTACTTCTCCCGACACAAATGTCGACCCCTATTTGGTCCTGCTCTGCTAGAGGTCACGTTTCTTTTTGAAATGTGCATCTGCGGTGGAACCCCTCCAAGTCCTCTGTTCGGACAGAATACATAAGGGGGTTTGTTGCCGGTGTCTTCTACTGCAGACAACCTCAGACCCTGCATCTCAGGGCGCCCGCTCCTTCTGTGCTTCTCCTCGGCTTTGGTAAGCCTTGTTCTAAAAGGGTCACTGTCTGTAGGTCAGGTCTTCTAGCTGATCCATATCTCTTACAGCCGACCTGAGCCATAGCATAACATTGGAAGCTTCCACTAGGATGTTGTCTCCTAGGCGGGCTAGCCCTGTAATCATCCCAGACTCTTGCGCCACTCGTATTCCTACTGGTCAGATAATATTTCCGGCCATACGTAGTTGCCCTCCTGTCTCTGTGATAACTAGCCCTTGTGTTCTCAGTTCCACTGTCTGTTTTTTCCGGTTATTCATCTGTCCCACTAAGTCCAGTCTCTGGGCCTTTGTGATATACACTGTTCTCTAGTACATCATATCTGCTGACAGGACCCTTCCTCAGGGGCCATTCTTGTTAGTTTCCCTGGATTCCCCAGGTTTTGCAGGGATCTGCCTTACCCTGCCTTTCATCACTGTCTCGGTTACCTGCCTGGACTCGGGTGTTACCACATCCAGTTAGGCAGGTCAACAAGATGTTTCCACTCTTGTTATGGATCATGGACTGATAGAGGTCTTTGGGATAATCTATCTCCTAGGTTACCACAGTCCTGCATGCGTCTCTGCCACTCTTTGGCTTGTCCAGTGGTTGTTTCTTCAGCCCACGATCAATACCCGGTATCTACCAGACCCCCACACATTCGCAATGTATTTGTTCTGTCTCTGGGTACATTGAGACGGTGTACAAGCCTTCCAAGGGCGGCTTCCTGCTTTCATTCAGGTGTGACCTGTCGCTTTGTCGTTTCTCCCTACATTTTATACAGGAGTTTTTCCTTTTATCTTCCAATGTTCCTTATGACTCCAGCCTAGGTCTGGGTCAGGCAGTTATCTCTTTCCTTGCGCCTTCCTCTTTATCGCTCTGGCTTTTTGGATGCATGGCTTCTTTTCTTGCTTGTCTCCTACTTTTTTCTATAGAATGGCCTATGTTTCATAGGTCCCCTACTGCCTAGGTGCCCTCAATCGTTTTTTGCTCTCTGCACCCCTTACTCTGGGCGTAGGTGCAGCTTTTCCATCTCTGTGGCTTCCTGATCACCATCCTCTGCAGGTTGCAGTATGTTAGCTGGTTGGTCGTGCGCTGTCTATTTGTTCCCACCCTTTGGGGACTGCTTTAGGACGTCCCACTGTGTCTGTGTCCCCCAATGATACGAGCAAGAAAATAGGATTTTGTGAGTACTCACCATAAAATCCTTTTCTCGTCAAAGTTCATTGGGGGACACAGCTCCCACCCAATTCTCATTTTTCTGGGCCTTGACTGTTTACAGGCTCTGCTGGCTGGTTTCCTTTCCTCCCGGTTATGGACCATCAGCCGTTCTGTTTCTAACTGTGTTGTGTACCTTCTGTTGGCTTCTCCTGGCTGCTCCTACTGCTTGCGTACAAACTGATTAGCTCAGTTCCTGCAGGCGGGGTATAGCCTGGTGGGAGGGGCAAACACTTTTTTCTTTGCTTAGTGTCGCCTCCTAGTGCCACCAGCCTATACCCACTGTGTCTATGTCCCCCACTGAACTTAGACGAGAAAAGGATTTTACGGTGAGTACTCACAAAATCCTATTTTCTGTGCCGCATAAGGGGTGACCTCTAATTTAGAGATGACTGGGAATTTACTTTGTCATAAGGTTTGTGTGTGTGTGTGTATGTATATATGTGTGTGTATATATATGTGTGTGTGTGTGTGTAATTATATATAATTTGTTTCCCGTCTGGAGAGCTGGAGAGGTTTTTTAGTCAAATGTCTTTTTATTGAAACAAATATTTTTGTCGTATAAACACAAGGCACAACAATGTAGGGTAGGGGCCACACAGCCCAAAAAGAGGATTTTTTACTCACCGTAAAATCTCTTTCTCGTAGTCTTCATTGGGGGACACAGATACCATGGGGTATAGGCTGCTGCCACTAGGAGGCGCTGACACTAAGAAAGAAACAAAGATAGTGACTCCTCCTGAGCAGGATATACCTGCCCACAGGCACTGAGGTAAACCAGTTTGTACCAGAGCAGTAGGAGAAGTCAAGAACAGGTAAAGTAGGAATAACACCAAAACGGAGAAAACTACCATACCGAGGAAAAACCCAAAAGAAAAATGGGTGGGTGCTGTGTCCCCCAATGAAGACTACGAGAAAGAGATTTAAGGTGAGTAAAAAGTCCTCTTTTCTCTTGCGTCTTATTGGGGGACACAGATACCATGGGACGTCCAAAAGCAGTCCATGGGGTGGGAAAGATAACCGCTAGACAAGAGCGCTTGGTGAGAAGGCACAGAATAGCACCAACACAACCATCAACTAGGAATAGAGCAAGGGATGATGCTGAATGCATCAGAGAAAACCCCTACAGGTCCGCGGCAAAGGAAAGCGGGTCTAGTCCCTGGAGCAACGTGCTGCACTGCAGACAGAGTGAGTTGTGGCCTTCCTGGAAGCCAGCAACATGATGTAACATTGAGTCCAACAGAACTAGTAGGCTAGATGTGGGGAAAAAAGCAGACACCCAGCCAAGTAGGCGACCACAGGCGGCAGGGACTTACTCTGAGGTAGAACAGAAAAAAGGCAAATGCAACCATAACGGGAGAGACTGAAAAGTGTTTCGTGGCATCTAGAGGCTTAAGGCGTCAAATAAAGGAGAAAGGACTGAGAGTCTCTCATAGAAGGTGCCACATGAGATGCAGGAGAAGCTGCGTCCCTGATTATGGAGCAGGGAAGAATGGCCAGGCTGGAAGCTCCATAGGCCTAGAAGTACAGTCTTCACTGAGAAGAGAAAGGTTAAACACAAGAGAAGTATGGCAATCTGGGAGAAGCCATGGCCTATGACATGAGTTACCCCATCTGAGAAACACATACATGTTAATAAGAATAAAGCTTTCCAAGCGTAATGCAGTCCAGGGAAAGAAGGAGAGGGAGAAAAGAAAACCGTGATCTGAATCTTGAGCAAGTTGTCCTGAAAAGAGTACAGTAGTACCAGGTACCCCACAGTGTCCGACAGAAAAGATGAGCAGAGGAAGCCGGTAGGCCGGGAAAAACAACTCCATGGGCTGTTAAAGCCTTAGAAAGGAGGTCGATGATATAAAACACTCCGCTCCAAGGAAGCCTAGAGGTACTCGAGAGCATGGAGTCAAAGAAGAAAACTGTCGAGGGAGGTCGAGGTAAGGCTGATGGGCACGGGAGTTGTCACAGGACAATGGGAACTACAGGTAATACATAGACTAGAGTCCATATGTAGACTAGATCTAGAAACCAACGCCTCAAAGGGTGAGCAGAGACGTTGCTTGAGAAAAGAACCTTATGCGGGATCCAATGGCCACATTGAAGAGATTAGAGGATCAACCAGCTCAACCGGATCCCTAGGCAATTGGAAAGGCGAGAGCCAGATGCATTCTGGTGGACAGAGCAACAGGAAAACAAGGGGACTTTAATGGTGAATGAGAAAAGATGATCGAGAATTGGCAACTTGCCGAACAAATGAAGCCTGGCCAGAATGCGATAGAGCCTTAGGTAGGGTCCAGGGCCGTCTTAACAGTATTATGAGCCCCTGGGCAGAGGTGCGAATTGGCCCCCCCCCCCAACCGCCACCATCAAATCCCCCACATCTTTGCATATAGTGCCCCCCATAGTAGCCAATCCCCCCCATATAGTGCCCCCCATAGTAGCCAATCCCCCCATATAGTGCCCCCCATAGTAGCCAGTGCCCACATAGTAGCCAGTGCCCCCCATAGTAGCCAGTGCCCCCCATAGTAGTCAGTGCCCCTCATAGTAGCCAGTGCCCCCATAGTAGCCAGTGCCCCCCACAGTAGCCAGTGCCCCCCACAGCAGCCAGTGCCCCCATAGTAGCCAGTGTCCCCTTTAGTAGCCAGTGCCCCCATAGTAGCCAGTGCCCCCCACAGTAGCCAGTGTCCCCCATAGTAGCCAGTGCCCCCCACAGTAGCCAGTGTCCCCCATAGTAGCCAGTGCCCCCCACAGTAGCCAGTGCCCCCCATAGTAGCCAGTGCCCCCCATAGTAGCCAGTGCCCCCCATAGTAGCCAGTGCTCCCCATAGTAGCCAGTGCCCCCATAGTAGCCAGTTCCCCCCATAGTAGCCAGTGCCCCCCAAAACAACAAACCAGTTACTCACCTGTCCGACGGCCCCAGCAGCTCCTCTCCCGGCAGAGCACGCACTCCCGTCATCCTCCGGCACAGGCAGCGGGGTACAGAGAGACTGCCTGTGCCGGAAGTGACCTGCTGCATGACACATCCAGGACACAGGCAGCGTCTCTGTACCCCGCTGCCTGTGCCGGAGGATGTCGGGAGTGTGCGCTGCCGGGTGAGGAGCTGCTGGGGCCACCGGACGGGTGAGTTCCTGGACTGCCCGCCCCTTCTATCGCCGCTTAGCTGAGTCGATCAGAAGCCCAGGAAAGTGCTGCTCATTGCACTTTCCTGGGCTTCTGATCGGCTGTCAGCTGAGAAGCGATAGAAGGGGCGGGCGGAGGGGGTGGCTCAGGGCCGCTCACTATGCATATGCATAGTGAGCGGCAATAGAGGGGGCGGGCAGGACGGCTTCCTTGCGGTGCTCAGCACTGCTTGGGAGCCGCCTTCGCTTTATAGGACGCACTTAGTTTTATAAGTGCGTCTTATAAAGCTAAAAATACAGGTATGTCCCGGAGGCAGGGGCCCCCTAGGACGCAAGGGCCCCCGGGCAGCCGCCTACCCTGCCCAATGGATAAGACGGCCCTGGTAGGGTCAGACATGGGCCAGTGAACAACCCTGTTTGCAAGTAGAGGAAATCTTTAAGGGAGAAGTTCTCGAGGACTCCACATGGGAGACAAGATTAGGGAGGGGGACCGGGAGTCCCATCTGGAGAGCATGGCAGGTCAACAAGAAGACCAAGGACAAGGAAGGCCAGCAGGAGTGCTCATAGAGGCCAGTGAGGGACGAAAACCCACACCTGCCTGTCGGAAGAAGCAATCTCGGAATAACAGTCCTCTGGAGGACTGTAGGATACCTATTATACTAAATATTCCATCCTCATGGAGGAGAGAAGGACTGCTTGAAGATTTCCTGACTGAGTAGTAAAAAACCAAACCTAGGATAGGGGGGTCATGCACAACAGTGCTACTCCAGAGCGTAGGAGTAACTGTGTATGCGGGAGCACTGCAAAACCCTGAACTGAGAACAACAATGCTTCATAGTCCATATGGCCAAAAAAGGACACTTGGAGAAGCTAGACCACGAAGGGACCATACACCTAGGCTTAGGACGGTAGAGAAACAGTACAGGCAGTAAACAGGAATCCTTACCCTGTGAGACTGCAGCTGCCTAAGAGAGAGAAGACTAAATACTTGCCATGTTGGCCATAGGCAGATGCAGAAGAAGACATCCTAAAGCAGCACTGTGAGTCATGTAGGCAGTCGATGTCCTACTTACACCAGGTGTAGAAGAAACCCTTACTGTTTTACCTGAGGAACCGAGAGGCCTCACTTCACCCAGATCAAAGAGAAGAGGCAATGTGGCTGGTGCTGACCAAGGACAGCTTCCTGAAGTAGAGCACCATGAGACAATAAGACCAAACCTCGCTGAGGGCCATCTGCAGTATAGCAGAGGGGACGGTCTAAGTAATACAATACTACTACTGTAACGAAGCCAAACTACTGGGTAACAGCCAGTGAAACAAATGCCAAAACATGGTAGTTATGCCCAGATGAAGGACAGGACAGAAGAACCACCCTGACAGTACCAGGATGAAATAGTGACTGTACCTATATGCTGCCGGCCACTCAGAGGACCAGAGTATGACAGTACAACAGTCCGGGGGCAGGTAAAGCAGGGGGTTCTGTACCTTGTGTAGTGGGACACGTAGCAGGATGCTCGGGCTTTAGAAAGGATACGGCCCGAGAGGAAGACACCAAGGTTTCACTGCCCGAGAGCAGGTAATGAGACTTGCTAGTGGAAACATACAGAAGACGAAATGGTGTGGTAACAAGTTACAGTATGATGATCCCCTGAAGTGACAGGCACCGATCATGGGAGTCCTACGAGGATGAAAGGTAATATACAGGGTAACACGAGCAGAGTAGCTGCAAGCAGTAAGTAACCAAGGACCAGCATTCAAGAGATACAAATCCCTGGACTGGAAGCAGGTAATGTGCCTGGTCAGACCTGTAAACTAGACAAGCAAACAGAAGCCTACAGGGTGTGCTCTGGGAGCAGGGAAGAGAAGAGGACTGAGTCCCAATGTAAACGAGAACTGGACACGAGAAATGCCAAGCATCACCACTATAGTGAGTGGACCTGAAGAAGGTGTAATACATCGTGTAACAGAATACCACAATCTGTGCACACCAAACTACAGGTTATGTAGTTGGAACCATATCATGCAACAGAGGGCAGAGCTCTGAATAACCTTGTACCACCACCTGGGAGGGGGTAACGTGTCCAGTTCTATGTCTGTGACATCATGTAGTAAAGGAATCTATGTCATGAAGATGAGAGGCAGGTCTGAAGCACCGCCCGCTAAGGGGTGATGTGAATGACAGGACATGTGTCGTGCTTGTGACATCCTGTAGCAGAGGGGGAAGCTCTGAGTAACACAGGAACAATGATTGGCAATGGGTGATGTGTCTGGTCCCATAATCTGTATGACCAACCATGTAGCAGACGGTTCTCCTGGTTGGGAAACCGTGTAGCAGAGGGTTCTGCTCAGAGCACAGATACACTGCCTGGAAACAGGTAACGTGTCTGGTTCCGTGTACTTACCGTGACACCGTGTAGCAGAGGGTTCTGCTCAGAGCACAGATACACTGCCTGGAAACAGGTAACGTGTCTGGTTCCGTGTACTTACCGTGACACCGTGCAGCAGAGGGTTCTGCTCAGAGCACAGATACACTGCCTGGAAACAGGTAACGTGTCTGGATCCGTGTCCTGCTCGTGACACCGTGTAGCAGAGGGTTCTGCTCAGAGCTCACAAACACCGCCTGATAGCGGGTAACGTGTCTGGTTCCATGAACTTCTCGTGACACCATGTAGCAGAGGGTTCTGCTCAGAGCACAGTAAACTCTGTCTAGTAGCGAGTAACGTGTCTGGTTTCGTGTCCTACTTGTGACACCATGTAGCAGAAGGATCTCACTGAGGGTACAGAAACACCATATGGTGATGGGGAATGTGTCTGTGCGTATGTGGTTGGAGGGGAACCAGAATGTGTATATAAGTATTAATGTAATCTTAAATATATAAAATCTGACACAGAGGGGTCAACCAGCACCAAAAATGCCTGATCTGCAGACCAAGGGTTGATGGAACATTTGGCCCTAAGAAAACCTGATGCAAGCCATTCTTATATATGTAATGGTGTAATAACCACTTCCACCAGTAGGTGGCAGGAGAAGCTGCTGGGAATAGGAGAACTCTCCGGGGAGAATAGTAGCTCTCCCGGGAGACCACACACACACACACACACACATGGCAGGGGGAGGGGGAGCAGCATCCTTCAGTGTAGCCACAATCCTAATAAAAAGGCAGGATGCTGCAGTCCGCAGCACCCGAAAAGGGGCGGGGCAACCCAGGAGGGGGCGGGGCATCACAGTGAAGGCTCCACAGAGTTAAAAAGATAACAAAAATGGTGATGCTGCGGCCCTTACGGCATCCGAAAGGGGGCGGGGCCTAGCTGGAGGGGGCGGG
This sequence comes from Dendropsophus ebraccatus, assembly GCF_027789765.1. NCBI lineage: Eukaryota > Metazoa > Chordata > Amphibia > Anura > Hylidae > Dendropsophus > Dendropsophus ebraccatus. The sequence goes on along the minus strand of NC_091468.1, from coordinate 67,128,633 downwards.
GCATCCCACAGTAAGTCCCAGCAACTTAAGAAAAATGGCGGGATGCTGCGGGCCGCACGGCTCCCGAAGGGGGCGGGGCCTAACGGGAGGGGGAACATCCCACTGTGCAGAATCAGCCACATAAGATACAGGCCTGAATGCTGTGGCCTGCGCGGCACCCGAAAGGAGGCGGAGCCTAATGGGAGGGGCAGGGCATCCACAGTGCAGTAGTGCAGGCTCAGCAACCTAAGAAAAATGGCGGGATGCTGTGGCCGACAGGGGGCGGGGCCTAACTGAGGAGGCGGAGCATCCCCCAGAGCAGGTACTCCAGACATAGCCACAATAGGGAAAAAAGGCGGGAAACTGCAGCCTGCACAGCACTGACAGGAGTGGGAGACCCCTCACTGTACACCCCATGGCACCCAGAGAGGCACCAGTACAAAATAAAATGGTGGAGGGGGCTGGCCTGTTACTGACTGAGGGGAGAGCCACAGAGGTACAGTGACCCTGAGGGAGTGGAGCATGGGGAGAATTGAGAAATCAAGTTAATGAAAACCAGGACAAAAAAATTCTTTTTAGAAAAAATTTCTTGTTATAAATATTTTTCTTTTTGTAATACAACTTTGCCACAAAAGAATAAACAGAAAATGATATCACCACAGTGCTCAAAAGGTTGGAGACTCGGATGTTCACGCCGTGGCCCTGGTCGACTCCATTCCTTTACTGAGAACTCTCACTCTCCACCGGATGTAAGATGACGACAGCACGTCTTGCTACGTTTCGGGGGTCCGCCCCCTTTCTCAAGCCTTGGCTTGAGAAAAGGGGGCGGACCCCCGAAACGTAGCAAGACGTGCTGTCGTCATCTTACGTCCGGTGGAGAGTGAGAGTTCTCAGTAAAGGAATGGAGTCGACCAGGGCCACGGCGTGAACATCCGAGTCTCCAACCTTTTGAGCACTGTGGTGATATCATTTTCTGTTTATTCTTTTGTGGCAAAGTTGTATTACAAAAAGAAAAATATTTATAACAAGACATTTTTTCTAAAAAGAATTTTTTTGTCCTGGTTTTCATTAACTTGATGCTATATTGACCCAGGTTGGCGACCGGGTACAGGACTATTCACACACAGTGCGATTAGGCACCAAGACTTTTTTGATTTTGTAGAGAATTGAGAAATCCCTGTGTGAGGAAAGCATGGCCCGGGGGTGGTCTATAAGAATACAATGGTGGCCTGGGAGGGAGGGCAGGGGGAATATACTCACCTATATAGGAGCACATACTCACCATTGTCGTCTTCAGCCGGTGGGTGCCTCACCTTACGCGCCAAGTTTTGGGGGGCGAGGCGGGAATGGGCTGTGCGGATACAGAGTCCGCAGAAAGGCGACCAGACAGTCAGACTGATTTGGTGCCATGGTGTCACGTTGCCGGCCGGTGGCAACCGAGGGTAGACAGTCCATCTATATTTATGGTCTGTTCCCTGGTCGCATAGTGAGGGGATCAGGGTGGGTCTAGATTACCCACCGTGCCCAAGAATCCATAAGACCTAGAAGGAAAAAGAAAATCTAACTAACTAAACATAAAGGAAGAAACTGGTCTGGAGAACCCAGACCTGTGTCTGCCTCCTACTGACACTAAGCTAAACTGGTTTACCTCAGTGCCTGTGGGCGGGTATATCCTGCTCAGGAGGAGTCACTTCCTTTGTTTCTTTCTTAGTGTCAGCGCCTCCTAGTGGCAGCAGCCTATACCCCATGGTATCTGTGTCCCCCAATAAGACGCACGAGAAACACAGATATAGACACATACAGAGCACTTACTGGATAATACTAATGTAAGAAGGTGGAAGGTAGGGGAGAGGCTCTGGGCCTGGTAAAACAGGCTGGGCTTGTGTGTGCACAAACAGGGAGATAGTAGAACTGGGTGGTGAGACATGTAACCAGGGAGGAGGAAGCTTGAGAGGGAGGGGGGGGGGGGGTTGGGGTATTCGAAGTGAGAATTAAGATCCTATAGTTGGGCTAAAATAAGTGCGCAATAGTGTAGTCCACGGTAGTGATCTCTAAGGTGGGACCCGGTAGTTGGGTAATTAGCGAGAGAACCTGGTCCCAAAAGGGGCAAATGAGTGTGCAATGCCACCATATGTGGGATAGAGTTCCTCTATCTGAGACAGCGCCAACATAGGTCATTGGGGATAATGCTATGGTCAAATAAGAATGCTGGAGTCCTGTACCAACCAGCCGAAGCAGGTCTCTGAGGCGGTATGGAGACAAGTGCTTCCATAGCGGAGGAGGTGGATGAAGGGAATTAGAAGAGAATGCAGGCACAAGGTGTAGAGGAGTAAGGGGAGAGGGAATGGAGAAGGCTTCGTCCCGGTCACAGAGGTCCCCCATCACTGAGAGGGTAGCAGTAAGTAAGGGGCAATTGGGTAGAGAGGAGGGGCTTAATAAGAGCAGATTCCGGAAGCAGTTCCTTGGCAGCGGTTAGTAAAGATAGTTCCATGTCAATATGAGGGGGCCTAATACTTGAAGTAGCGGTTCTAAGAAGGGATAGCCATCTGGCAAGGTGGGAGGCTTCATAGTATGTCCTGAGGTCTGGTAAGGAGAAACCACGTGACCTGTGAGGGGTCAACTTATCATAGGCTATGCGGGGTTTACCCTTGTGCCAGAGAGAGCGCGAAAAGGTTCTACGTACACTAGTAAAATAAACTTTAGGAATGTGGATAGGCATACATTGAATGAGATAGAGGAATTGTGGCAAAACATAGGCTTTCAGGTAGTTCCTCCTCCCTACCCAGGACATAAAAGGAAGGCTGAAGTTCGTAAGTAGGGTAGAGATGTTAGTAGGGGCGGGAAATTAGCTGAGAATAACTGGGCAGGGTTGGGGGGGGGATGTTAATGCCAAGATATTTGATGCCTCTGTCTGGCCATAAGAAGGGAAGTGGGTTTTTAAGTGGGAGGTTATGAAATATTGGGGATAGGGTGCCATTTATTTTCAATTTAGCATATGGGGAGAAGTACAGAGAGAAGATAGCGGTGACAAAATATGGTGGGATCCCAAATTTTAGGGCATGTTTCATAAAAAGCCAGTTTACTCTATCAAATGCCTTCTCTGCATCTGTGCCGTGAAGGACCAATCAAGTTTTAGAGCCTTTAGCGAGCTGTGTGGCAAATATCACCCTACTAGTATTATGTTTACCCTCCCGACCAGAAACAAATCCAGGGCAGGGGAGGTTTTCTGTGGGGATTTGCTGCTGCTCTGGACTGCTCCTGACATGGACAGAGGTGGCAGCAGAGAGCACTGTGTAATACTGGAGAAAATACACCACTTCCTGCAGGACATACAGCAGCTAATAAGTACTGGATGACTGGAGATTTTTTAATAAAAGTAAATTACAAATCTCTGGCACCAGTTGATTTGAAAGAATTTTTTTTTTTTGTGGTGAACAACCTTTTCAAGGACCAGAGACCACTTTTCTAATTTTACCCTTCTCACTTACTGCTGTAACTCATCCTAGGTTAGTGGTAAATTTTAGTCCATTTTAGTACAATTTTCTTGTGAATCATGCCCTATATTCCAGGAAAAAGGCAAAATTAGCATTTTAAAAACTTTTAATTTCTCGGCGTCTTATTGGGGGACACAGACACCATGGGTATAGGCTGCTGCTGCCACTAGGAGGCTGACACTAAGAAAAAACAAAGCAAGTCGGCCCCTCCCAGCAGGCTATACCCGCCCACTGGCACTGAGCTAATTCAGTTTAGCTTAGTGTCAGTAGGAGGCAGATGCAGGTCTGGTTGCTCCAGATCATCCCTACTTTTTCCCCTTTTTTCTTTATACTAACCCCCTTTTTTGCCCTAACAGGTTGGGCACGGTGAGTAATCTAGTGACCAGGGAACAGACCCTAAAGGGACTGTCTACCCTAGGTTACCAACGGCCGGACCCAGCGCCCAGGACACAGACCTGCCCAGCTGTCTGTCTCCTTATTGTGGACTTTGCTCCGCCAGCCCCTGCCCACTCAGCCTCCCAGAGTTGAGCGGTCAGCGTGGCACAGTGCCGGCAGAAGACCAGATGACGTCGGATGGTGAGTTATCCTTCATCCCGGCCTCTTCCCCGTTTGTCTGCCCTGTCCCCCCGGGTTCCCGACTAGCCCGGGCGTACTGCGCGTCCCCTCTGCTCAGGCTGTCAGCTCCCCACGAGCGCCGCATCCTCTGGACCACCTCCTCCGGACCACCTCCTCCGGCCGCTCTCTCTGCCCCGGCGCGCACCCCGCCTCCTTCGCCGGCTTTAGCGCGCAGGGCCTGACTCCCCTGGCTGCTCCTCCGCTCTGGGCCTGGTGTCGGAGGATACTGCTCCCTCCCGGCAGCGTACGCTGCACTCCAGGTCCGGGGCACTATTCCGGTCAGGCTCCTGTTTGAATCTCCCACGCGCGGGCCGGCGCTGTGACGTCACTGCGCAGAGGACGCCGCGCTAGTATATTCCCGCGCGCGGGCTCCAGGACACCAGTGCTTCCGTCCCCTGGTCTGCACGCCATTACTGTGCCCTGCTCTGCAGTTGATCTGCTGGTCTCCCTGCCGAGTGCCTGCTCCTGCATAATCTTCTCCAGGACGCTTCTGATTCTCCCGGGTAAGCTCTGTGGGATTCTTTAATGTTGTTTTACTGTTTTTCTTGCTGCCAGCTCACTGGGTATCTGTTCTTCCGCTGCAGGCTGTCAGCCTCCCCAGCTTACCTGGTACTCTGCTGAAATCTTCCTACCACAACACCTTTTTCCTTTAAGCTGTTTGCCCCTAAGAGGATACACTTGTGTGTTTTTTCCTTTATATTGCATTATGTCTGACTCAAGGTCTGACTCCTCTCGCCGTCAGCAGCCTCCACCTTCCTCTGTTACTTATTATTTCTGTTCATCTTGTAACACTAAATCTTCTTCTGGTCATTCTCAGCCACTCTGCACTGCTTGTTCCATGCAGTCCGGTTCTTCTCAGTCCCTTGCACAGGATCCCCCTCCTTCCCAGGAGTCAGATGAGCCAGCTCCAGCTTGGGCGCGTTCCCTCTGTCGTTCTGTCTCTCAGATGGCTGAACTTTCCTAGTCGGTCGCGGCTGCCCTCGACCGTCTATCCACTTCCGTGGCAGCTCAGGCTCGCCCCCTCCCTTCCACCAGTCGCTCCGGTCGGAGTCGTTACCGTAAACGCCCTCAGACTGCCTCTTCTCGTTCGTCTTCAGGTTCTCCTAGGTCGAGTTTGGCTCCTGCCCACATCTTCCCAGCAAGACGGTCTCATTCTCCTGGAGATCAGTCAGATTCTGAGTTGGCTTCCATCTCTGACTCAGAGGATTCTCACATGTCTGCCACGGTAGATAGCCTCGTGGCCGCCATCCGCGATACCTTTCAGTTGAAGGATTCAGCGGACCCACCTCCATCTGAAGAGGTCTGTTTCAACAAAAGTGCCCACCGTGTCCGTAGCTCCTTTCCCAGTCACGGTGCGTCCAATCTTGGACCTCAAGCGCCTAAACCGCCACGTCCGACTATCTCATTTTCGGATGGAGTCTTTGCGTTCCGTCATCGCGTCCCTGGAGCTGGGAGAGTTCCTCTCCTCTGTGGACATCCAGGACGCTTATCTCCACATTCCTATTTCCCCCCCCCCCCCCCACCTGCGTTTTCTTCGCTTAGCCGTCGGGTCGGACCACTTTCAGTTCGTGGCTCTACCTTTCGGCCTGGTCACGGCCCCTCGTGTTTTTACGAAGACCATGGCGGCCGTCATGGCTCTTTTACGGACTCGAGGGATTTCTGTAACGCCTTACTTGGACGACATTCTGGTCAAAGCCCCGTCCAGGGACCAGAATTTAGAAAGCCTCCGTATAACGTTGGACACCCTTTCTTGTTTCGGGTGGCTCCTCAACCACCCCAAGTCCTCCTTGACCCCCTCCCATTCCATCGTGTTTCTGGGGATGAGGTTAGACTCGCTTCAGGCTCGGGTCTTTCTCCCGGAGGACAAACTGGTGTCCCTTCGGTCCGGGGTTCGAGCCCTTTGCAGTCATCGCCCGGTGTCCATTCGATTTCTGCATGAGGGTTCTGGGGAGGATGGTGGCCACAATGGAGGTCGCTCCCTTCACTGGATTGCCGGGTCAGCCCCCCAGCTCGTTTTCAGCGGGATCTCCAATGGTGGCTCCGGTCTTCGAGCCTCTCCATCGGTCGCTCATTCCTTCCCATTCACTGGCAGATCGTAACCACCGACGCCAGCCTGCAGGGCTGGGGAGGAGTGTGGCACACTCTCACCGCGCAGGGGACTTGGTCGCCGGCTTCCTATAAACATACTCGAGCTACGGGCAATCAGGCTCTCTCTCCTGCACTGGCAGTCGCAGCTCCGAGGTCTCCCCGTCCGCGTACAGACAGACAATGCCACTGCGGTGGCGTACGTGAATCAAGGCGGTACCCGCAGCAGGGCCGCCATGACGGAAGTGGCGCTGATCCTCTCCTGGTCAGAGGTAAACGTGCTGGCCCTATCCGCTCTCCACATCCCAGGGGTGTACAATTGGGTGGCCGACTACCTGAGTCGCGCACGTATGGATCCAGGGGAATGGACCCTGCACCCCGAGGTGTTCTCCCAGATCTGTCTCAGATAAGGGACGCCCGACGTGGATCTGATGGCATCCCGGACCAACCGACGTCTGCCGAAGTTTGTCTGTCGGACGCAGGACCCTCAGGCTCTGGCGTCGGACGCCTTGGTGATCCCCTGGCGGCAGTTCAGCCTGCCATACATTTTCCCTCCCCTCCCGCTCCTTCCGCGGGTCGTGAGAAAAATCAAGGCGGAAGGGGTTCCAATCATCCTGGTGGCCCCGGACTGGCCCCGCCGCGCCTCGTACGCGGATCTAGTGAACCTCGCCGCCGACGCCCCCTGGCGTCTTCCCCACCGTCCGGATCTTCTAAGTCAAGGCCCGATCTGCCACCCGCATTTCGCGTCGCTTCGTTTGACGGCGTGGCTGTTGAAACCTGGGTTCTGAAATCCCGGGGCTTCTCGGACGCGGTCGTCAGGACGATGATCAGGGCACGAAAGCCGTCATCTGCCAGGATTTACTATCGCTGTTGGAAGGCCTACCTTCGCCATTGTGAAGCCTGCGCAGCGCACCCGCTTTTTCTTTTCGTTGGCTCGGCTCCTCGCTTTCCTCCAAGCAGGGCTGGAGTCCGGTTTATCTGTTAGGGTCAAGTTTCCGCGCTTTCTGTTTTTTTTCCAGAGACCTTTGGCTTCGGTCTCTCAGGTAAAGACCTTCCTTCAGGGTGCCTTCACACCTACCGGATCCACAGCGGATCTCACTTCTGCGGATTCGAAGCGAGAACCGCTGCGGATCCGGTACCATTCACCCCTATGATAGCACATATTCGCAGCGGGATTAACATACCGCTGTGAATATGTGCTTTAACACCTCTCTGTTCGCAGCCCCGCCGCCGCATTAGCCCATCCTCGGCCGCATCCCCCCCATCCCATGCCGCATCCAGCTGGCCGCATCCTGCAGCCCGCCGCCGAGAGCATAAAGAACCTGCTCGGCAGCGCGGCTGCAGTGAGTCTCATGAGCGGGATCGGAGCCGGTAGCCTCACTGCAGCCGCGCCGCCAAGCAGGTACTTTATGCTCTCGGCGGCGGGCTGCAGGATGCGGCCGGGGATAGGGGATGCGGCTGGGGATGCGGGGTGCGGGCAGCGAGGGGTTAAATCACATATTCACAGCGGGATGTTAATCCCGCTGCGAATATGTTCTATCATAGGGGTGAATGGTACCGGATCCGCAGCGGTTCTCGTTTCGAATCCACAGAAGTGAGATCCGCTGTGGATCCGGTAGGTGTGAAGGCACCCTCAGGGTGTGGCACATCTCGCCCCCCCTTATCGTCGTCCGGTTCCCTCCTGGGATCTGAACCTGGTTTTGGATGCTTTGCAGTCTTCTCCGTTTGAACCCCTCCGGGACGTGCCCCTGTCTATTCTCTCCTTAAAAGTGGACTTCTTGGTAGCCGTCACGTCGGTTCGGCGGGTATCGGAGTTGGCCGCTCTTTCTTGCCGTCCTCCCTTTCTGGTCTTTCATCAGGACAAGGTGGTGCTGCGGCCTGTGGCCTCATTCCAGCCCAAGGTCGTGTCGCCTTTTCACCTCAATGAGGATATTGTCCTCCCCTCCTTCTGTCCTGCCCCCTCTCATCCGAGGGAGCGGGCGCTTCACCACTTGGACGTAGTTCGCGCCTTGCGCATCTACCTTGCACGGACGAAGTCGTTTCGCACCTCTGACTCCCTTTTCATCATCCCTGAGGGTCCTCGCAAGGGATCGGCAGCGTCCAAGGCAACTCTTGCCCGCTGGATTCGTTCTCCCATCTCTCGAGCTTACAGCGGTAAGGGTAAGGCGCCTCCGTTCGGAGCCTCGGCTAACTCTACTCGGTCGTTTGGGGCTTCCTGGGCTATCCGGCACAGGGCTTCGGCCCTTCAGGTGTGTAAGGCCGCCACATGGACGTCTCTGCATACCTTCTCGAGGTTTTACCGCGTGGACACCTTTACATCGGCTGATGCGAGCTTGAGCCGCAAGGTCTTGCAGGCAGCGGTGGCTCCTTCTCCTTGAGTTCTTTCTCTGCTCTTTCCCACCCAAGGGACTGCTTTGGGACGTCCCGTGGTGTTTGTGTCCCCCAATAAGACGCCCGAGAAAGGAGGAGTTTTTACTCATCGTAAACTCTCTTTCTCGTAGTCTTCATTGGGGGACACAGCACTCACCCCTTGTTTGTCTGTGTTGTAGTTGCCGTTTGGCCTGTGTTTTCAGACCTTGAGTGTGGACTGTTTTTTGGTGTTTTTCCTTTTTTCTTTCGGCTCCTCCTACTGCTTTTCACTACTGAATTAGCTCAGTGCCAGTGGGCGGGTATAGCCTGCTGGGAGGGGCCGACTTGCTCTGTTTTTTCTTAGTGTCAGCCTCCTAGTGGCAGCAGCAGCCTATACCCATGGTGTCTGTGTCCCCCAATGAAGATTACGAGAAAGAGAGTTTACGGTGAGTAAAAACTCCTCCTTTTCTGCAGTCACCGTACGTTTTATTGCCAGCATCATTACTCACGCGATGATACCAAATTACCAAATATGTGTACTTTTTTCTTCTTCTATGTTTATTTGCTGCACAGTAAATTAACGTTGCTGCAGCCTATGCCTGATGCTGCATCGACTTTGATTTACGCTGCAGGATGACACAGGCGTAGAAGCTGCACCTGTGTCATCCGCGGCGGGTCCCCGGCTATCACTCATAGCTCCGGTGCTGAGAGTTAACCCTTTAGATACTGTGGTCAGCCGGTCAGCACGACCACAGCATCGTTAGGGCTCCTGACAGAGAATTCTCCCTCTACAGAAATGCTTGCAGAGCCCCGATGGTAGCCATGGAAACTGGAAGTCTGAGGCTTCCGGTTTCCTGGCTACGGAGGACAGCGGGGGGAGGGAGGGAAGGCAGGGCGCGCTGGGCACTCTGCCCCCTCCCCTCTCTCTCCTGCCTCTGTCACAAGATTGAGAGGAGAGGGGTCAGACATAGGGACATAGGATCATTATGATCTCATAAGCTGATGTCCAAAAATGACCTGGGCATTGAGGAATCAATGACCCATGGTCATGAAAGGGTTAACTTTCACAGTCCCACCTTGGAGACTTCACTATCCGATTGCATGATGACATGCTGGATCAGCTTCTTTAGCTGGGAAACTAGAGGCCTCGAAGCCTCTGGTTGTCAGAGCTACCATCGGGATTCTACAATCGCTGCGCCGAGCCATGATGATCAGTCAGATTGCAGCATCTATAGAGTGAACTGCCGGGATCTGAGCGTGTAAGTCTACATCCATGAGTAGGAAACCACTGTAAAAATAGATGTATCGTCACATCCATGGCCCTGAAGGGGTTACATAGGTTAATTTAGGAACGGACGGGTAGAAAGTCTTTAGCGTGAAACGTTCATTTCTCATAGTAATAGGTTTTTTTTTGTTGTTTTTTTTTGCAGAACACAAGCTCTTCCAACAGGCTTCAAAGCAGTAAGACTCAACTCAGGGAAAACGATGAAGACCTTTCTGAGAGCGGTGCTGATCTTAATGCCCTTTCAAAGGATCACGATTACTCTACACTGAGCAAACCAAGTACGCCGGAGAAAGCGCTACAGGACTGTACCAGTGGTAATGGAACGCCGGAGAGGTTGGGCACTGCCGGGACAGACGAGCGATCTACCACAGCTAGTGACAGCACTTGTGTAGAATCTACCGATCTAGTAACAAAACAAGATGATCTGGACCTCACAGCTCAGGAAATGGATTGTCCTCACAGTCCCGTCTTCCCTATCAATAACTCTGATTACCGTTTTGAATGTATTTGTGGTAGTCTCAGGTGTCCTGACCTCAAGGACCGAGTACAGTGCTTGCAGTGCCAACTATGGCAGCACGCGGAGTGTGTAAACTATAAGAAGGAAAGCGTCAGCACCACACCTTTCTACTGCCCACACTGTCTAGTGGCAATGAACCCGGTGCCCACAGGAGCGACCTTGATCATCTCTCCCAGTTCCATCTGTCACCAGTGGGTTGATGAAATTAACCGCCATGTTCGATCATCCTCCCTTCGAGTCATGGTAAGGATATTTATATGTTTGCTTTGCTTGGGTTTTAGTGTAGTATAGTAAGCCACACACACCTGTTTCTGTAGTTGACCTCACTATATCAGTATTGGCGCGTGGCTAGTAAGATTGGGGCGCAGCGATGGGGAGCTGAATCAGGTGTAGGGGGTGTAGAGCTAAATCAGCTTGGCATCTCTGCCTCTCCCACTGAGGTCATAGATGACTGTGGGGACAGTCTGATCGAAGAGGGAAACACAGAAGCTGTACAGTGTACTCACCAGCTCCCGAAAGCCTGCCACCGAGTGATGTCAGCAGCCCGGGTATAGGGCACTACTGTAAAACAAAGCAATTTTGGTATTAAAAAAACATTTGCAAAATTGCTTACTTTTTCATTATCTAATCATTAAAATGAATTTAACCCTTTCATGACCAAATGTCAACGATGCACGGACGTGCCGCAATGTTCCTCCTTGCCTTTTAAAAGCCATAGCGCTTTTATTTTTCCACCTACAGAGCTGGTTGGGAGTTGTTGTGCCATGATCTATAGTATTTATTGTTATCATAGTCGTGTAAAAGAAGTTTTGTTTGTTTTTTTATTGCCTTTTATTAATTTTTTTCTTCTAATATATTATTAAAAAAAAAAAGCAATCTTGTTTTTTTTTTTTTTTCCTTTTAGGCTGGGTCCACACTACGTTTTTGCAATCCGATTTTTTAGTTGTGTAGTTGTGTGCATCCGTTTTTCCATTGACTTCCATTATATATATATATATATATATATATATATATATATATATATATATATATATATATATAAAAAAAACTGATCAAAACGCATTCGTTTTTGTTTTTTTAACGGACACATAAACGTGGCTGACCTTTTGTGTACGTTAAAAAAAGGGATGCGTTTTGATCCATCTTTTTTATAATGGAATTTATTGGAAAATCAGATCAAAACGGATGTGCAAAAACGTAGTGTGAACCCTGCCTTAGGCTATTCACTGTGCAGGAACAATACTGTTATACTGAAAGGGGTTATCCAGCGCTAAAAGAACATGGCCACTTTTCCCACTACTGTTGTCTCCAGTTCAGGTGTGGTTTGCAATTAAGCTCCATTTACTTCAATGGAACTGAGCTTCAAAACCCCACCCAAACGGGAGACAACAGTAGGGGGAAAGTGGCCGTGTTTTTGTAGCGCTAGATAACCCCTTTAATAGATCAGACAATTCTTTACACTACAATACCAAATATGTTTATTTTTTTTCTATATATTTGAATTTTATTTATATATTGAGAAAGGAGGTGATTTAAACCTTTTATAGGGGAGGGGCTTTTAATATTTGAATTTTTTTTTTACACTTTATAGGTCCCCCTAGGTGACCTATATAAACAGTCATTAGAATGCATACACTGATCAGTGCTATGCCACTGCATAGCATTGATCAGTATCATCGGCGCTCTGCACATATAGTCTGCCTGGGGGCAGACTGAGAAAATTGCTGACCTGACAGGATGGAGATGAAGTATTATACCCTCACCTGTCAGCGAAAGTGATTGGCAGAGGACTCGATTTTCAAATTCAAATTTCAGCTAGAGAAGTAGTGGAGGCAGAACTAGTGCAGGTGGCGTTTATAATTTTTCCATACTATACTATGCTCAGTAATAAATGGAGGCTTCTTACTTTCAGGTATATCAAGGTGTGAAGAAACATGGCTTCCTACAGCCTCAGATGTTAGCAGAGCAGGATGTAGTCATCACCACTTATGATGTTCTGAGAACGGAGTTAAATTACGTGGACATTCCTCACACCAACAGCAAAGATGGACGCCGATTCCGGAACCAAAAGCGCTACATGGCCATACCGAGTCCGCTTGTTGCTGTGGAGTGGTGGCGGATCTGTTTAGATGAGGCGCAAATGGTGGAATGCACAACAGCAAAGGTAGATGGTCTGTGCAGCATTGCTGACAGATGGGAGATGGATAATGGGAATAGTAGAGGGAATTGACTCAAGAGACAAACCCCATCCATGTGCCCCATTTTAGGGTCTTTGGACGGCAGAGTCTGGCATCCCTCTCGGCCAGAACAGATCTGATGTGTTCTTAAATGACTCATTAAATGACTCCTCGTTCAGAGACATCTGTTTTAAAAATGTCTGACCAGACTAGTGGCAGAGACGCTGAACAGAATGATGTGTTACATTGTTCTGTGCAGCTGATCAGAGATCTCCTCCTGAATAACATCGACAATAAGTAGTCCTTTCCATTATGTGCATGAGCTCAGTAGTCCTGGATATTCATGAGAAGTAGAAAACTCCACCCACCAGCTGCTGATTGGCAGTTATCTATCCATGCTGTGTATAGGCAGTCACCTGTCAGTCAGCAGCTGGAGGGCAGGGGGAGGGGTGTGGTATGAATCGTATTCTCCTGCATATTAGGAGAACAGCTGAACAGAATGATGTAAGCAATACACCGATCTGTTCAGCATTTCTGTCACTAGTTTAGGTTACCCTTATGTAAGGCTGTATATACCTAGTGACAAATTCCCTTTACGAAGGGTCCGACTGCATGAAATAACGTTTATCTGCCTTTTACATATTTTAATATTGGCCTTAATAAGGTAGTAAGCTAATTCTGTGCTATTTTGAACTGACAGTAAAAAGCCCTAAACTGTCTAAACACCCATCTTATTAAACAGGTTTTCTGGACATTTTACTTTCTAGTAATCCAATATCCATAATAAGAACATCTGATGAGCGCAGTGTTGACATCTGGCATCCCCACCAATCAGCTGTTGGGCAGAGCCGCGGCTCTGGCAGAGATTCTATAAACAGCCAGAAGCAATTGGCTCCATTCATTATATTGCATTGAGTTACAGCACCACAGCTTCCAGTCATCAAGTTGTGGGTTAAAATAAGAGAGAAGACATATTTAAATGATTGTAGTATTCCGATTCCATTTTAAAAAAGAATTCTTACCTGCTAGGACCATAAAATAATAAACGTTCCAGCACTCTGGTCTGCCCACCCAAAGCTAACTTGTTGCCGCGGGATAAGAGATTGCGGGGGATCCGACCTCCGTACACCCTGGCAATCTCCAGATCCTTTATGAATACAGCTGTGAGTACGGCAAGTGACCCACTGCTCTATTCATTCCTATGGAGCCGCCGCCAAGTGCTGTACTTTTTTTTTTTTCTTCTCTTTTTCCCCTCCGGCTCCATATGAATGAGGTAACACAGGCCATGTGGCGGACCGGAATGCTGGCACTGGAGCAGTGTATTAATTTATAGCCTAGAAAACAATAATTTAGGTTTTCTTTTTTTTAATTTTTTTTAAAGATATATTAACCCCTTAAGGTCCAAGCCAATTTTCGTTTTTGCGCTTTTGCTTTTTCCATTTTGTTTAAAAGTCCATAGCGCTTGCATTTTTTCACCTAGAGACTTATATGAGTGCTTATTTTTTGCGAAACCAATTGTACTTTGCAATTACAGGCATAATTTTTCCATAAAATATGTTGTGAAACCGGAAAAAAATCATTTGCGCTGTCAAATTGAAAAAAAAACGAATTTGTTTTGATTTCGGGGAGTTTTGCATTTACGCCGTTCGCCCTATGGTAAAATTGACTTGTTATGCATGTTCCTCAAGTCGTTACGATTACTATGATATATAACATGTATAACTTATATTGTATCTGATGGCCTGTAAAAAATTCAAACCATTGTTAACAAATATATGTCACTTAAAATCCCTCCATTCCCAGGCTTATAGCGCTTTTATCCTTTGGTCTATGGGGCTGTGTCAGGTGTCAGTTTTTGCGCCATGATGCGTTCTTTCTACCGGTACCTTGATTGCGCATATACGACTTTTTGATCGCTTTTTATTAAATTTTTTCTGGATTTGATGCGACCAAAAATGCGCAATTTTGCACTTTGGGATTTTTTTGCGCTTACGCCGTTTACCGTGCGAGATCAGGAATGTGATTAATTAATAGTTCGGGCGATTACGCACGCGGCGATACTAAATATGTTTATTTATTTATTAATTTATATTTATAAAATGGGAAAAGGGGGGTGATTTGGACTTTTATTAGGGGAGGGGATTTTTTATTAATAAAAACACTTTTTTACTTTTTTTTTTTACATGGACTAGAAGCCCCCCTGGGGGGCTTGTATATACATAGCACTAATCTCTCATAGAGATCAATGCTGTGTATATACACAGCAAAGATCCATGAGATCGGTCATAGATTACTATGGCCTGCTGCAGGCCATAGCAATCTACTGCCGAGCCGGGATCAGCGTCATTCCGACGCTGAGGCCCGGCACGGGCAGAAGAACGGATCTCCCCCCCGCGATCGCATCGCGGGGGGGAGATCCGTGCCACTAGACACCAGGGATGTTGTGCATAAAGCACTTCAATGCAGCTGTCAGGTTTGACAGCTGCATTGAAGTGCTTAATTAGCCGGCGCGGCAACGGGACCCGCGCCGGCTAACAGAGGCACTGCCCGGCTGCACGTGTCAGCCGGGATCAGCGCCGTTCAGAGCGGGGTCCCGGCGGGACCCCGCTCTGAACACCCCCCGCGGCGCCATGACGTATCAGATACGTCATGGGTCGCTAAGGGGTTAAATTTGAATACCTCTTTGTTTTTTTTCCTTTTACAGGCTGCAGAAATGGCTTTGCGCTTAACAGGAGTGAATCGGTGGTGTGTGAGCGGAACGCCAGTGCAGAGGGGCTTGGAAGGTAACTTTGCTAGTCCACTATAAATATATTTGATACTCAGGTCAATTCAGAGAAAAAAAACAGACATGGTAGCACATCCGTATACTTATGACTGATCGCTTTGCTTCTCAGCACTATATACTGCTAACATCAGGAGTTAGTCACAATTCGATTGTAGTGCATAAGCTCACACACCATGTCAAGGTTCCTGATTCATGTGGGTCCCTAACTAAAAAATGGCGTAGCCCCACATGGCAACCACCACCACAGCAACAGCACCGGGGGGGAAGGGGGGGCGGAGCTACCCAGTTAGGCTGGGTTCACACTAGGTTTTTGCAATCCGCTTTTTTTTTTTTTTTTCTTTTTCTTTTTTTCTTTTTGTTTGCAAAAAACTGATGAAAAACTGATGACAAAAACAGATGCAACTGGGTGCATCCGTTTTAATCCGTTTCTCTAATGACTTCCATTATAAGAGGAACGGATTTGGTCAAACGAATTTTTGTGTCCGTTAAAAAAAAAAAAAAAAAAAAACGGGTCCGTTTTGATCTGTTTTTTTTTTTTCTTTATAATGGAAGTTAATGGGAAAACGCATCAAAACAGTTGCACACAATAGCATCGTTTTTTTTTTTGCAAAAACGGATTGCAAAAACGTAGTGTTAACCCAGCCTTACCCAGCAATCCCAAGGCTTCCAGACATAGCCCCCCTGGGCTCTGGGCCCAGTGCCCCGGGGGATCTATGTCCGGCAGCATTGGGGCTGCTGGGTAACTGGGTCATTCCCCCTGCAGTGCTGCTGTTATTGCGGTGGTGGTCGCTGCCTGGGGCTGCGCCATTTTTTAGTTAGGGACCCACATGAATCGGGAACCTTGACGTGGTGTGTGGGCTTATGCACTATGATCAAATTGTGACTAACTCCTGATGTTAGTAGTATATAGTGCTGAGAAGCAGAGAGATCAGTCATAAGTATATGGATGTGCTACCATGTCTGTTTTTTCTCCAGAGAATGATCTGTGATTTGAGTCTGCCAGCGTGGAAGCCACTTTTACAGAGCAGTTCTCACTCATGGGGTTCCACCCAAATATCTATATGGTAAATGGTCTGAACTGACTGTCCCATAAAGCCCTGTGATGTTATTTTAGCTAACTGGACCTGGGATCAGTGCAGGATTCTACAGTGATATAACATGGGCCTGTATAGTGATATAACATGGGCCTGTATAATGATATAACATGGGCCTGTATTCTGCACTTCTGAAGAACAAGCTGAAATAAAATCTGAAGTCTTGGGTTGGATGCATGTCCTCATCCATTGTGTTTTGCAGATTTATTTGGACTGGTATTATTTCTTGGGGTGGACCCTTACTGGGTGAAGCACTGGTGGGACCAGCTTCTTTACAGACCATACTGCAGGAGAAATCCACTTCCATTATACTGTCTTATTGCCAAAATTATGTGGCGGTCGGCCAAAAAAGACGTAATTGATCAGGTAAACATTGATTGCCTTAATACTATATTACCTCTGTTATATCAATGAAAAGTAAGATTTGCAGGCCAAATAGAGGATGATAAGTGTGTATGAATAGAGTGCAGTAGGGTTTTTTTTAACCATTTTGTTTCTTATGCTAAATTGTAAGAAAAGGAGTCAGTACAATAAACTTTTTCTGGAAGTGCTATATTTATTTATTTTTAACTGGAATTTTTTAATGTTACAGATTAGTCACCTGTTGTTTTTCTCATTCTTGCAGCTTTCACCATTTTAAGGTGAAAAACTAGTATGTTATGAGTTACGGATAGCAGGGAAAGTGTAACTCATTGGATTTGTCTCCTTGCAGATTCAGATTCCAGAACAGACAGAAGACGTCCACTGGCTTCACTTCTCTCCAGTGGAGAGACATTTCTATCACCGGCAGCATGAAGTTTGCTGTCAGGACGCTCTGGCAAAGCTACGGAAGATCTCAGATTGGTCTCTCAAGCTCAGTAGCTTAGACCGACGGACTGTATCCTCCATCCTGTATCCTCTCCTGAGACTGAGACAGGCTTGTTGTCACCCACAGGCTGTGCGTGGGGAATTCCTTCCATTGCAAAAGAGGTAAATTAAATACCCCTACTCTTGTTAAGCAACAAACCAGCATGAAGATCAACAGGGCCTTATAAACCAAAAGGCTTACTAATATACAGTGTTTTTCCTACTACTCTTATCTTAAAGTGTAGCTGTCATTTAAAATTTTTATTGCCGAAATCGATAGTAAAAGAGATTAAGAAACTCTGTAATAGGTTTTATTAGGCAAAAAAAGCTTCTTTCTGTACTCAAAAAGCTGTTTCCTAGTCTCCCCCCCCCCCCTTTCTTATCTGTGCATTATCAGGCAAGGTCATCTTCATTACAGAGGAGCAAAGTCAAGACGGGTTGGCTGAGTCCATTATAACCTATGGAGGGGGGAGGGGCCAAGGGGGATGAATGAGCAGGGAGAGGAGAAAAGCAGCTCATGCAGTTTGGAGACTGGGCACATAAAACGTTGGATTTACAGTTTAGAAAGGTCACTGCTGGTCTGGGAGCTTGGTGAGAGAAGATTGCAGGATGTTGTGCTGTGCAGGGTTGCTTTTTCTCCTCTCTGTGCTCACTCATCCCCCTCAGTAATCCTGAAATCTTGCAGATTTCTGTCTGGCCACTACAACTTATATTAAGGGGGAAGTTTGGGCAGCATGGATTAAGAAAAAACGTACCCCCACACCGCTGCTGATATCAGGAGCTCCGATCCCTACTGCGTGGCGCTTCTTTTGTTAAGAAGGTCATTCAATCAGAGTGTTGTCTCCCATCAGCCACTGGTTTGCTGTCCCCTAACACAGAAGCTCCGTACAGGAGGGGTCGCAGCTGAAACCTGCAGCAGCACGGGAGCGAGGAAGGGAAGGGCTTAACCTTGCGTCCCATATTCTGCGGATCCTATGGACGGGGAAACCCTCTACTGTCTTATGGCCTTGTGTTCAGAAGCATTGCTGCTGAGGATAAAACAATCGACCTTCCCTTACTTTATGTGCATACTTCTATGTTTCCCTTACAGCACAATGACAATGGAAGAACTGTTAACGTCTCTCCAGAAAAAATGTCGAACTGAGTGCGAAGAGGCTCATCGCCAGCTTGTCTGTGCGCTCAATGGTTTGGCCGGAATCCACATTATTAAAGGTGATAGACCGGAACAAAGGATGGGAATGTATTGTGTTATACTTTGCAGGAAGCACCTGGCTGATCTCTTCTCTGTTTGTCTCACTGCAGGAGATTTACTCCATAGATTTACACTGGAGTCCATCTCCTGCTGCCATATGGCTGGGGAGCGAAGAGCTTAGCTGAGTGCTTATCCCAGCTGTATCTAGCAATCAGTGGGGTCTCTGCACTGAGACCCTGACCAATCACAACATTTGATGGGTCTATAGAACAGGCATCGTTTTTTTGCGCCATGTTTGCACCTCAGTGATACTTGGGTTTTACCAGTCAAATGACCATTTTTATTGGTTAATCATCACAGCTGTTGACATGTTCCGCAGACTTTTTGTAACCTTGTATGGTGAGTCTGGTCACAAATTACGATGGTCCAGAAAAGACCATTGTATGTTGAATATATTGTAACCTGAGGCCTTTGTAAGTTGAGGGACCCCGGTCTATCTATCTATCCTTCTATCATAATACTGTAATGTAAAACATGCTAAAAAAAATCCAACCTTTCAGGCTCATTTTGACCTGAATAAACCACGCCATATGGTGTATTTATTCCTCTGCAGGTGAGTACCCTATGGCTGCCGAATTGTATCGGGAAGTTTTAAGGTCATCAGAAGAACACAAAGAAAAACTCAAGACTGATTCCTTACAGGTAAGTATGGCAAAAATGGAATTATCTGATAAGTGACAGATTTTCTGATCGGTCCTCTTCACCCTTGTTAGTCAGTAAAGGGACATCCTAGAGGAAGCCACAATTCCAGCTCATATTGAAAACCAGTTTTACTGTTGGCTCATTGTGATATAGGAACTGTCCAGATCAGTAGCAAATCCCCATATACAACCTTTCCTGCTCTGGACAGTTCCTGACATGGACAGAGGTGGCAGCAGAGAGAACTGGAAAGAATGCACCACTTCTTGCAGGACAAACAGCAGCTGAAGAGTACTGGAAGACTTGAGATTTTTAAATAGAAGTAAATGAGTACCCCTTTAAATGTAACTGAGGTTCAGTTCAGACACAGCCACGTAAACATAGATAGCACTTTACTGCAGTAAAAGGAAATGTGTGATATAGATGTGAAGAATAGTAAATATCATTAATGCTTGTTCAATTTTGTCCAGAGGCTACACTCCACGCACAACCTGCTTGAGCTGCTTTCTGCAAAGCATCCTGGGATCCCGCCAACCCTGCGTGATCACAAGCTTGAGGAGGAGGTGAATAGTTTTTTTATTTTGCATTATGTTTACAAAGAATATGTTTTCTTTTCTTTTAATTTTAATACCCTGTCTGATCATTGGGTTTTATGAATTATGTAGTCTTTATAATGAAGAAGTCTGCAGTGTATATGTTACCTATCAATATACAGTAATAGTTAGCTTGTACTGGGGGACAGTAGTCATGATGTGTTGGCGCCTCCTGCTGCTGATTGTTAGTATTCTCTCTATGTTCAGTAACAGCTGTCAGTCGTGGAGGGGAGCCCACATATAAGGAATCCACCATTCACAATAGGCGCTGGTCACAACTACCTCACTCCCTGCCTTTAAAGTGTCACTGTCGTTTACATTTTTTTTTTTTTTTGCAGAAAACAATAGTAAAGGCAATTTTAAGAAACTTTGTAATTGGGTTTATTAGCCGAAAAATCTTATGGAGAGGGGAGGGGTGGAGGGAGATGAGACACCAAAACAGGACAAGAAAGAGTTAATTTGCAGCGACATCACCGGGCTATCTCTTCTGAAGTCAGAACTGACCTCTGAATACTCTCTTTCACACAGGTCCCACTGTGTAATCCTTTGTTCTCTGTTCTCTGCTGGCGCCTAATCTCCCTCCTGTCCCCTCCCCTCTTTATAGGTTACACAGGGCTCGACTGATGTAAAAGAGTCGATATTTCCTGATAATGAGCAGTGAATGAGAGAGAGGAGGGGGCCTGGGAAAGTCTTTTAAAATGCAAATAATGGCATATTTACCTAATAAACCCAATTACAAAGTTTCCTAAAATCACCTGGACTATTGATTTCTGCACAAAAAAAAAAAAACCACACACACACACAACAGTGACACTTTAAAACTCCCCCATAAAAGTCAATGCATCTCTACCAGTCTATTGTTTCCATGTCCACATGGCTGTTGTAAAGCATATCTCTAGATGCTGTTACCAGAGCAGAAGCTTGGGCAATATGACCACCCCCATAGTAACATACAGCTTATGAAATACAGAAGTTTACAGTCTGAAAATAGAAATAGCTTGCAAATAATGAACATATTTCACTATCTGTCTCTAATCAGTAAAAAAAAAAAAAAAGTCTAGGTCACACATTCCCTTTAAGCAGCTTATTCACTAATAACAGTCACAATGCTGAATTCTGGGATTATCATATGTGCCTTGTATTTAAAGGGATTGTCAGAGAAAAATTCCTAATTAGCCTTGCTGCAGAGTATACTTACCTCTCCTGCTCCCCGCTCTGCTGCAGGTAATGTATACTTACTAGAGATGAGCGAACCTCAAGCATGCTCGAGTCGATCCGAACCCGAACGTTCGGCATTTGATTAGCGGTGGCTGCTGAACTTGGATAAAGCCCTAAGGCTATGTGGAAATCATGGATATAGTCATTGGCTGTGTCCATGTTTTCCAGACAACCTTAGAGCTTTATCCAACTTCAGCAGCCCCAGCTAATCAAATGCCGAACATTGGGGTTCGGATCGACTCGAACCCAAACCCGGTTCGCTCATCTCTAATACTTACAGTGAGTCCAAGAAGTATTTGATCCCTTGCTGATTTTCTTTGTTTGCCCACTAATAAAGACATGACCATTCGATACTTTTAATGGTAGATGTATTCTTACATGGAGAGACAGAATATTAAAAAGAAAATCCAGAAAATAAATCTAAGGAATATATATTAATTGATTTGTATTTCATGGAGTGAAATAAGTATTTGATCCCTTAGTATTCATTAGCAGTTCTGGCTTTTACAGACCAGTTAGACACTCCCAATCAACTTGTTACCTGACCTGAAGCCACCTGTTCTCACTAATCACTTGTGTGAAAAACAACTGTCCACAGAATCAGACAGATCACACAGATTTCAAGTCTCCAACATGGGTAAAACCAAAGAGCTGTCACAGGACCTCAGAGTCAGAATTGTTGACCTTCACAAAGCTGGAATGGGCTACAAAAAGATTAGTAAGGTGTTGGATGTTAAAGTAACAACTATTGGTGCAATTATCAGAAAGTTTAAAGAGTATAACATGACAATCAACAGACCTCGGCCCAATGCTCCAAAGAAGATTTGGCCTGGTGGGGTGGCAATGATGCTGAGAACCAGGGCCGAGACAAGGAGTTTTGGTGCCCTAGGCAGAGAAGACAAATGGCGCCCCCCCCCCCCCCCCCCAGAATAGACTGTACACTATGCGGGGACAGCCAGGAGGCTATACTGTATGTGGGGGTCATGTATACTGTACCCCCTGACTGTAACAGGACCGTGTATACTGTACCCCCTGACTGTAACAGGACCGTGTATACTGTACCCCCTGACTGTAACAGGACCGTGTATACTGTACCCCCTGACTGTAACAGGACCGTTTATACTGTACCCCCTGACTGTAACAGGACCCTGTATACTGTACCCCCTGACTGTAACAGGACCATGTATACTGTACCCCCTGACTGTAACACACCATGCCACCTGAATGTAGTAGTGTCACACATGGCATCCTGAGAATTTAGGTGTCACACACCAGGCCCCTCGGGTATAATGATGGTGCACATTGTGCTATAGGTATAACAGGAATATACAGCGTTACAGACTTCAGGAACAGAGAAAATGATGCAGCACATACACCTCCCCTATACCATGACAGCACAGTCACATATACACATCATATACTGATCCTGCCACATACACCTCCCCTATACCATGACAGCACAGTCACAGCGCCATATACACATCATATACTGATCCTGCCACATACACCTCCCCTATACCATGACAGCACAGTCACATATACACATCATATACTGATCCTGCCACATACACCTCCCCTATACCATGACAGCACAGTCACATATACACATCATATACTGATCCTGCCACATACACCTCCCCTATACCATGACAGCACAGTCACATATACACATCATATACTGATCCTGCCACATACACCACCCCTATACCATGACAGCAC
The DNA here is from genome assembly GCF_027789765.1 of Dendropsophus ebraccatus. Classification (NCBI taxonomy): domain Eukaryota; kingdom Metazoa; phylum Chordata; class Amphibia; order Anura; family Hylidae; genus Dendropsophus; species Dendropsophus ebraccatus. The sequence continues at coordinate 67,105,986 of NC_091468.1, read as the reverse complement.
AGCGCCATATACACATCATATACTGATCCTACCACATACACCTCCCCTATACCATGACAGCACAGTCACATATACACATCATATACTGATCCTGCCACATACACCTCCCCTATACCATGACAGCACAGCACCATATACACATCATGTACTGATCCTGCCACATACACTTCCCTATACCATGACAGCACAGCGCCATATACACATCATATACTGATCCTGCCACATACACCTCCCCTATACCATGACAGCACAGTCACAGCGCCATATACACATCATATACTGATCCTGCCACATACACCTCCCCTATACCATGACAGCACAGTCACATATACACATCATATACTGATCCTGCCACATACACCTCCCCTATACCATGACAGCACAGTCACATATACACATCATATACTGATCCTGCCACATACACCTCCCCTATACCATGACAGCACAGTCACATATACACATCATATACTGATCCTGCCTGACCCAGTACAAGGACCCAATACAATAAGGATATAAAGCACCAGTGTCAGGAGAATTAGCCTGTACATAATAAACACCTGTGTTCACCAACCTGTGGGTCCCAAGCTGTGGCAGGACTACAACTCCTATCATGCTGTGACTGTTGTAGTTTTGGAGCAGCTGGTGACCCACAAGTTGGGGAAGAATATGGGAAGTGCTGTGTATAGAGGAGCAGTGCAGGGATATGGGGCAGTGTTATATGGGGCAGCCCTGTGACCTAGGTGACCTCCCTCTCCCAGCACTCCCAGCCTCCCTACACCTACAGGATGATGAGAGTCAGTCAGTGAACTCACCAGACAGCAGCCCCAGCAGTCGGCACGGCCTCCAGCAGTCAGATAGTGAGGAGGGGGCGGAGCCTCTAGTCCGAGTGAAAGGTCCTAGCAGGTCCTTGCAGGCCATCTTCAGGGCAGAGCAATGATCCTGCTCGGGGTGAGGGGATATTCACACTGCCTGCCCAGGAGGGGAGAGAGTGGGAGGACATGAGGATGCTGAAGGTGAGCAGGGAGGGGTAGCACTCTGAGGCCACCAGGAGTACAGGAGCCTGGAGTCATTTTTTTTTTTTTTGGAGATTGAAATTGCGCCCCCGTAACTCACCACTAGATGGCGCCCTAGGCCATCGCCTACCCTTTGTCCCGGCCCTGCTGAGAACAGTCAGAAATCGTCCTGCAACCACTCGGTAGGAGTTAGCAAATGACCTGAAGGCAGCTGGGACCACAGTTTGCAAGGAAACAATTGGCAACACTTTGCGCAACAATGGATTCACATCCTGCAGTGCCCGAAAGGTACCCCTGCTGAAGAGAGCACATGTGGAGGCGCGCCTCAAGTATGCCAATGATCATTTGAAAGATGAACCAAGTTATTGGGAGAAGGTTTTGTGGTCAGATGAGACCAAAATTGAACTCTTTGGCCTCAACTCCACCCGCCATGTGTGGAGGAAGAAAAATGCTGCCTATGACCCCAAGAACACTGTGCCCACCGTCAAGCATGGAGGTGGAAGCATAATGTTTTGGGGGTGTTTCTCTGCCAAGGGTACAGGGCTACTTCACCGCATCACTGGGAAGATGGATGGAGCCATGTACCGCACAATCCTGAGGGACAACCTCCTGCCAGGGTTCTGAAAATGGGCCGTGGTTGGGTCTTCCAACATGATAACGACCCTAAACATACAGCAAAGGCAACAAAGGATTGGCTCAAGAAAAATCACATTAAGGTCATGGAGTGGCCCAGCCAGTCGCCAGACCTCAATCCGATGGAAAATCTATGGAGGGAGCTGAAGGTCAGAGTTGCCAAGCGACAGCCCACCAACCTTCACGATTTAGAGAGAATCTGCAAAGAAGAGTGGGCCAAAATTCCCCCTGGTGTGTGCGCTAAACGTGTGGTTAACTACAACAAACGTCTCACCGCTGTGCTTGCAAACAAAGGCTTTGCCACTAAGTATTGAGTGTGTTTGGCAAGAGGGATCAAATACTTATTTTCCTCATTGAAATACAAATTAATTAAAATATATTCTTTAAAATTATATTCTGGATTTTTTTCTTGATATTCTGTCTCTCTATGTTAGAATATATCTACCATTAAAAGTATAGAATGATCATGTCTTTATTAGTGGGCAAACAAAGAAAATCAGCAAGGGATCAAGTACTTCTTGGACTCACTGTACCTTTACTGCTCCCCGCGCTGTTGCCAGTTCCCGGGCCACCCGCTCTCTGGTGCGATCAGTGTTTTGAGAACATCTGTTGTGCCGCTCTCACTATAAATTGCCGCTCAGCATAGAGTCTATACTAACCGACCATGTCATGTGGGAAAGGTCAGCCAGGTAAGTATGGCAGCATGGCAAGTATGAGTTTTTCCTGTACAACCACTTTAACAATAAACCAAGTTGACGTGTCCATCTGGTTTATTACTGTAATGCTTTATATTGTAGATAAAAGAGCTCAAAGAGCACTACATGATCAAGTGGAATGCCGAGGTATCTGAGGCTCACCAAAACCTGCAGCCAGTCCTGCAAAACTTACGGGAACTGCAAAGAAAGGTACACTCTGTTTAGCCTCGTATAATGTTTCCTCCTATCATACGGTCAACTTAAATAATTTTTTTATTTTTTTTCTCTCGCTCGTGTCATTGGGGGACACAGACACAGTGGGACACAGACACAGTGGTATAGGCTGGTGCCACTAGGAGGCGACACTAAGCAAAGGAAAAAGTGTTGGCTCCTCCCACCAGGCTATACCCCGCCTGCAGGCACTGAGCTAATCAGTTTTAGCTTAGTGTCCGTAGGAGGCAGACACTCCTGCAGTTACTGCAGGTTTCTGCTTTTTATTATTTTAGTTTATTATTTTATTTCTTTCTCTTATTTAGGTGGGATACATAGACAATCTTGTTTCCCCAACGAGCAGGGCGAGCAGCAGAGCGCTGCCAGCACCCCTAGCTCCAAGAAGAAAAGCGGTATCATGAGTCTGGAGCGGGCTCCTCTGTCCCACCAGCCCAAGGGTCACCCGGACTGCTGGAAGTGCTCCCCCCTGTACCAGCAAACCCCTCCAGGTGAGCGGAACGCTGAAGGGGTGACCCTGCTGGTCTCACCGGGGAGCTGAAGAGAAGAGGAGCAAGAGGGTGAGTATAGGAGACTAGGTGAGTATTTCCCCTCTCCCATTCCCTGGGGCCCCTTCCTCTTCTATCCAAGCTACCACACCACTTTCCCGCCATGTCAGACCCCCCACCCCCAGGGATCAACCTCCTCTTTATTCCCCCTAAGGGACAGTTTGCCAGTTGAGGATCCCTGTACAGTAGCGGTGAGGGACAGGCGAATATAGTTATTGCATTACACCTCCTCTTCTCCTCTCCTCTCCCTGGTGGGCGCCCTGCTCTACAAACACGCCTGCAGCGTGTCTCCACCGCCCCCCCCTGGACCCCCTCCTGCTGACCGGCCACTGCTACAGTAACAGTCCGCCCAGCCACCCGAGGCAACCAACCACCCACCCAGCCCGCGCCGCTGCCGCCAACCCCCCGCCGCCTGGGTCGTCCTACCGGAGCGCAGCCTCCAGCACACCACGGGAGGGGACTGCATCTCTGCCGCCCGTTCTGCCACCCGGCCAGGTGATTCTCTTTCCAGGTCAGATTAGGCAGCCGCGTCCCGGCCTTACTCTTTAATTTAGGCCCCGGCTTCTGGCCTTACTAGGCCTCTCCTCCAGGGGATGTGAACTACTTTACAGCAGCCAATGGCAGAGCAGCGTGCATTTTCCGCTGCCTGCTATTGGCTCTGTGATCTCTTTTGTATTTCTCCCCGCACGGGCTGCAGTGATTCAATGCAGCCTGCTCGGAACGGCATGCGCCCCCTGCTGGCCATTACGATGTATGTCAGCTTCTGTCACACTATGGTGTAGTACTTTGTTAGTACTCTGGCGCCATCTAGTGGTTCCTAAGATTATTACAGTTGCCATATTCCTATATGAACAGTTTTCGTCTCAGACCTCAGACTTTTTACAAAATGCAGTTGCAGCAGAGGGTTTCCTGGCTCTCGCTGCAGACGTACTTCTCTGACTCTTGTCTGTTGCCAGTCATATTACTGCTATGGCCACACCGGCAGTCACATGGCACTGGCTATCGCCACACCGGCAGTCACATGGCACTGGTTATCGCCTAACCGGCAGTCACATGGCACTGGTTATCGCCACACCGGCAGTCACATGGCACTGGTTATCGCCACACCGGCAGTCACATGGCACTGGTTATCGCCACACCGGCAGTCACATGGCACTGAATATTGCTACCTTAGCAGTCAAAATACTCCTTTCACAGGTGAAGTAGTTGTGGCGCAGCGATACCATCCAGCCTTTGACTTGGCAGTGACTATCGCCACATCAGCAGTCCTTTTTGCTCCCTTTCACAGGTGATGTAATTATGCCACAGTGCCATCTGGCCTGCCACACTGTCCAGACTACCGCTACAATAACAGTCATATTGCTCCCTTTTGCGAGTGATGTAATTTGACTACAAGGCTTTCTGCTTATCACATAACTGACTATTGCTACATCAGTAGTCCTGACTTTTCCTTACACAGGTAATGTAATTGGGCCACAGTGATACCACATGTTGCAGTGACATAATCCTGCCTGTCTTATGCCAAGGCCATTGCTAAGTCAGCTCTCTTTCTAGTGGAACAGTCATGGTGCTCTCCTCCACAGATAAATCCTCCATCACACCTAGTCCCTGTTATGTTTCCAGTGGTTGTCACATTATCCTCTTCCATAGGTGGAATAAATGTGTTACCTTGCAGCACTGTCTTCTTCATCAGATGCCTGTGATAACCATTCCAGAACCCTGTCCCCCTCTCTATGCGGGATGCATAAGGGCAGCCGACCTTGGTATCTACTTCCACAGGTAGTGTACGGGTGAGTACAGCCTCCCTGCCTGGTTATGTTCTATCTCAGGGTTGGCAGATGGATCTCTGGGGGCCTACATTTATCCCTTATGCTGTACGGTCTACCTATTTTTTCCCCCTTTCTATGCCAGGTCATTGGTATGTCCAGGTGCATCATTGGAAGCTGACAAGGACCGGTCTTTACCTTCTGTAGCTTCCTCTCCTTTGTGGATGGTCCTATTGTCTGCTGCACTACAAGCTCAGACCTAAACTGTGGACGTCGGCTGGTTCTTCCACAGCCTCAGGGCTACTTTGTATCTCAGGCCTTATTGGCCTGTCCCTATGGATGCCGACTATCCTCTAGTCCTCCTACAGTTAAGCACCCTGCACCCTGCCAGGAGCAGCCTTCATTTTACAGGGGAAGGTTCTCTCTCAAGGTGGCTTGTAGACTGATTATTAGACGGATTATTGGTATCTGCCCTATAACCCTGCCTGGCAGCACCACCTCAGTTGCCTGCCCAGAATCATGGGTGTTCCATCACCCAGTCAGGACGGTGCAGTTTGATAGACAGTTTACTCTTTCATCTCTGGAGTCTGGACTGAGGGGTAGTACAGATCGGATAGCCAATCTCCTCAGCTGGAGTCATTGGTTTTTGGACATGTCTGTCTTGGTCTGGTTTGTCCAGTGGTCGTCTCTTAGGCCCTTGGTTACCAGGTTTCTGCCAGACCCTCACTCGCCCTCGGTGTTCTCCTTCCCTCCTTATTTGTCTCTGAGTACATTGACGCAGTGCTTACGAGCACTCTTGATGGCTTCCTCCTGTTCCTGGCAGGTGTGACCTGCCACTTTGTAGTTCTTCTCCTTTCTTCCTGCCGTGTTCCCTTTGGCCCCAGACTAGGTCTGGTCAGGCCGGCTTCCTTTCCATAAGCTTTTCTCTCTGGCTTTTTGGATCCATAAGTCCATTTGTTGTCTCCTTTCTTCAGTGGTGGTACATTTTCCCTAATGATCTCGTCTGATTTATGTCCTTTGTCCATTCGCATCCTTCCCATTCTGGGAATGTTCTCTTCATCATCTGACTGTAGTCATACCTTCTCTGCCCGCTTGGTGTGCATTCATGATTTCCATTCCTTCCTCAGGACAGCTGTCTGTTCAGCTTGTCACGTCCTGGACAGCTGGAGCTCACCACTCACTCACCCCAGTCATGGGGATCTCATGACCAATATATCATAGGTTCTCTACTGCCTAGGTGCTCCCAACCGCTTCATGATCTTTGCACTCCTTACTCTTGTATTGTAGGGTGCAGTCGTTCCATCAGTACTGGCTTCCTGATCGCCATTCTCTGCAGGTTGCAGTATATTATTCGGTTGGTTGTGTGATTATCTTTTTGTTCCCACCCTTGGGGACTGCTTTAGGACGTCCCACTGTGTCTGTGTCCCCCAATGACACGAGCGAGAAAATGGGATTTTGTGAGTACTCACCGTAAAATCCTTTTCTCGTCAATGTTCATTGGGGGACACAGCTCCCGCCCTGTATCTTTTTTTTCTGGGCCTTCGGTATTTAATGGTTCTGCTGGATGGTTTCCTTACTCTCCAGTTACGGTCCATCAGCAGTTCTATTTTCTAGATTTATCTTATCTGTTCTGTTGACTTCTCCTGGCTGCTCCTACTGCTTGTGCACAAACTGATTAGCTCAGTGCCTGCAGGCGGGGTATAGCCTGGTGGGAGGAGCCAACACTTTTTCCTTTGCTTAGTGTCGCCTCCTAGTAGCACCAGCCTATACCACTGTGTCTGTGTCCCACTGTGTCTGTGTCCTCCAATGAACATCGACAAGAAAAGGATTTTACGGTGAGTACTCACAAAATCCCATTTTCACAGGCCGGTGGGGGCCCGATCAACAATGTAGACGAGCGCCGATCTGCTAGATTGGCGCTTGTTTACTGGGCCGATTACACAGCCCGATAATCGTTTAGCTAGGGCTGCAGAGACATTGTTACTGACGTCCTTGTGGCCCTTGTTTAGCATACATTACCTACTATGCTGCGGGGCTTCTCCTGCGCTCCTTCTCCCGGTCCCGCACAGCAGCAGCAGCTTTGGAGCGGCCTGTCTGACCTGACAGGCCACTCAGCCAATCACTGGCCAGGACCGCCACGGCCAGTGATTGGCTGAGCGGCCTGTCAGCTCAGACAGGCTGCTCTGAAGCTGCTGCTGTGCGTGGGACCGGGAGACGGAGCGCAGGAGAAGCCCCGCAGCATAGTAGGTAATGTATGGTGCTTCAGAAATCGTCGGTCGCCGTCTGTGCACCGCTATTCCACGTAGCGATGTGCGATCGGTGCCCGATGATTTTAGGTTTTCACCTGAATGAACGATCAGCCAATGACACGATCATCGGCTGATTGTTGTCTCTATTCCACGGAGTGATAATCGTCCAAATCGGGCCGATTATCGCTCTGTGGAATAGGCCCCTGAGAGTTGGCTGGTCATGTGCTCACTGGTATGTCCGTGTCCCTGCATGGGATGAGCTTCATTATGAGTCTATGGAGCTCGTCACCTGCAGCAAAGCCGGGAGGGAAGAGCATAACCACGTGCCTCTCCTGACTCTATACAATGACAAATATTCTTCTAATGACCGGTACTCTATCAGTCAGTGTATCTATTATTTGGTCAGACCTTCATTATCTTCATTTGTTAAGATAAAGTCCCTGCACTTCTTTCCTCCGCCCACTAACCGTCCGGACCTCTTGATAACTTTCCTCCTATGTTTTCTTGCTCTTTGTATTTCCTTTCCTCTGTCACGCATGTCTTATCATAATCTTTACCTACTTTTGATACCTTGATCTTAGTTCTCTTTACTTTTTAGCTTATAGGTAGTGCTGGGTGATTAATCAAAGGGGGACTCTGGCCGAATATATATATATTTTTTTTTAAATTTTAAAATCAACCAATATCAGACTGTTATGCAGATTTGTAATTTACTTCTGTTTAAAAATCTTGACTCTCCCAGTACTTATCAGCTGCTGTATGTCCTGCAGGAAGTGGTGTATTCTTTTTAGTCTGACACGTAGCTCTCTGCTGCCACCTCTGTCCGTGTCAAGAACTGTTTAGATCAGTAGCAAATCCCCATAGAAAACCTCTCCTGCTCTGGACACTTCCTGACATGGACAGAGGTGGCAGCAGAGAGCGCTGTGTCAGACTGGAAAGAATACTACACCACTTCCTGCAGGACATACAGCAGCTGATATGCACTGGAAGACTTAAGATTTTTAAATTACAGATCTGTATAACTTTCCTACACCAGTTGATTTAAAAGTATTTTTTTTCCCTCTTGAGTCCCCCTTCAATTTGATTAAATCCCTCTTCCATTCACTCATGATTTTATTATTTGTCCCACATGGTAGGTAATAAATGTATGATTGCTGGAGGTCCACTGGAACCCCCACCCATTACAACAATGATCAGCCCTGTAAGTGGCCATCTCCATCAACTGGTAGCCGGTGAATGGAGCAGCAGTGCAGGCAGACGACTCCATTCAAACTGGGGGGGACTCGGGACCCCCATTGTCATGATCGGTTATGAACTCCTAGTATTATTCTTTTATTACCTACTGTGTGAATAGTTGTTATTGGTACAATCCATAGTGCTGCTTAGAATTTGCTTTTGCCTGTCCAGCCATGATGGGAGTTATAGTTTTGCATGTTCTTCAAACCCTAAAATTCTTGAGTCCTTTTGCAGAATAATTTCTCCTCTCCTTGGTGGATTGATGTGATTCAGCGTGCCATCCAGACCGCCACGGATGAGGATCTGGTGCAGCGCGTGCAGAATGAAATCACTGTCAACTTCAAACCGCAAGTCAACAAGTTGTCCATGGCAGATAAGTAAGCGGGGCGGCGTCTGTGACCAATTTGTATTTAAAGGGGTAAAAAAAAATAAAAAAAAATGTTTAAATAAACTGGTGCCAGAGATTTGTAATTTACTTCTATTAAAAAATCTCAAGTCTTCCAGTACTTATCAACTGCTGTATGTACTGCATGAAGTGGTGTATTCTCTCCAGTCTGACAGTGCTCCCTGCTGCCACCTCTGTCCATGTCAGGAACTGTCCAGAGCAGCAAAAAATCCCCATAGAAAACCTCTCCTGCTGTCCAGACTGGAAATAATACACTTCCTGCAGGACTTACAGCAGCTGATAAGTACTGGAAGACTTGAGATTTTTTTAAAAGAAGTAAATTACAAATCTCTGGCACTTTCTGACACCAGTTGATTAGAAAGAATTATTTTTTTTTTTCTGAACTATTCCTTTAATACTATGTTAATGCACCATAGGTTCCGGGACTGCAGAGGGCTTCAGTACATTATTACCACTCAAATGGAGGAAGTGAGAATGTGCCAGAAACAAGTCAGAGAGGCAGTAAAGAACCTGGAGGGTACCCCGTCTCAAGAGGTTATCCAGACTGCATCAATGTGCCACCTGAGAGCTGGCCGACTGCCGCTCTATATGTATGTAGCTGCTATTGTATATAGTACATCTATCACTAGGGTGTTATGTTGTAGTATTTATCTGCACTAGAGAAAGTAATGCAACCAAAGCTTTTATTATTTCCCTTGTTTGTTTAAGGGGTATTCCGCTCAAAAATAACTTTCAATATGCGGTTGCCCATAAGGATAACATAACAGATTGCATATGCTTACCCTGTGGTTGGGGGTGCGGAAAGGTAAGTATATGCTTGTTATGTTATCCCCATGGGCAGCCACATATCAAGAGTTATTTTTGAGCGGACTACCCCTTTAACGTCCCCTATGTACAGCTTGTATTGTAACCCAGGGCTACATTCATATTCTTGCTGGTGTCATCTGCATATCACCAGAATAAGCTCTGTACAGATGTACCATAAACATAAACACTCGGCACAGCTAAACATTTTATTTGTTCTTTTATGGAGAGCGGCGGCTACAGCCGACAATAGTATAAGGTGTATGGGGACCTTAAAGGGGTTATCCAGTGCTACAAAAACATGGCCACTTTCCCCCCTACTGTTGTCTCCAGTTCAGGTGTGGTTTGCAATTAAGCTCCATTTACTTCTATGGAACTGAGTTTGAAACCCCACCCAATCTGAAGACAAGAGAGGGGGAAAGTGGCCATGTTTTTGTAGCGCTGGATAACCCCTTTAAAGGGGTTATCAAGTGCTACAAAAACATGGCTACTTTTCCCCTCTCTTGTCTTCAGATTGGGTGGGGTTTCAAACTCCGTTCCATAGAAGTAAATGGAGCTTAATTGCAAACCACACCTGAACTGGAGACAACAGTAGGGGGGAAAGTGGCCATGTTTTTGTAGCACTGGATAACCCCTTTAAGTCTCACCAGATAGCTCTGAGAAGAGTAGGATCAGGCAGTGATCCAGTAAAAAGTGATCTTTTATCATCTACGGATTGTGCCACCGAAGCGACACTTAGCCCCGCCCACATTGACTCTGTAGCCCCTCAGTGATGTAATTGGCGCATAGGCCGCGGCCATTGGCAGAGAAGGTTGGGCCTATACCTTTAGGCCAGCCCATTCCATTGGCCGTCGAGGGGGCTGGGCCAATGCGCCTATGACATCATGGAGGGGGGCCACCTACGGTGGCCATGTGGGTGGGGCTTAGTGGTGCTGTGGCCGTGAAGCCCCACCCAGGTGGCACAATCTGCAGATGATTAAAAGATCACTTTTACTTAGCACCATGACGTATGATATAAAATAAGGTGTGAAAAATTTACCCATTACACCTGTGTAGAGATGTTGGAATGCAAAAAGAGGGGGACAGTGTCACTTTAAGCAATGCATTCACAGTTCTGCAAATCTTAAAGGGAAACTTTCAGCAGGTTAGAAGCATTTAACTTCCTGATAGTCCCTATAGTGCACGGGTGCTGAGGGGGCAGGTGAGTTTCTTACTGAGATTCAAGATTCATCCTGAAGCAACATCCCAATATTCTTTGGGGGGGCAGCGGTGGCGGCCAGGGGCTGATTGGTTAGTAGTCCCGCCCACAGTACAATAACCACCTAATTTACATATCTAAGAAAATACAAAGTCCCTGAAAACTGCGCTGAGGATCAACGTTATAAAAGAACCTTCATCCTGAGCACCCCGTACACTATAGGGGCAGATGCTTCTAACCTGCTGATGGTTTTCCTTCAAACCGATGATCTAGTCATGGAAAAACATGGCCGCTTTCTTCCACAAAGAGCAGCACTCCAGTCCCCAATTTAGGTGTTGATTTTGCAACTCTGTTCCATTGAAGTGAATGGAGTTGAATTGCACAACCACAACAACAGTCGTGATGTCTCTGGAAGAAAGCGGGCATGTTTTTCTAATCCTGGATAAACCCTTTAACTATAATATGTACTGAACAAAGTAGGTAATGCAGCGTATATGTCAGGTTAGGTAACGCTGTGTGTGGTGTAGGTTGTGTTTGGGTGTAATTTGCACAGTTAGCACTTGAGGTGAATGAGATGAATCCCATGGGGAGCCATTGTTCTCACACCACTTCTGGGTGATGCTGTGCTATTAGATCAGTGCTATTTATAGCGTTAGGCGGCTTCTAGCCCTACCGTCTTCTCGGTTCACCTGTGGTGTTGTCTGCAGACTGATGTGTGTTCTGACCCTCTGATCTCTCCTCTCTACACAGCTGTGTCTTTTGTAAAGCTGATGAATTATTCACGGAGTATGAGTCAAAGCTCTTCTCTCAGACGTAAGTAGCTACCTCACTACAAAGATGCCCGTCTTGTGGCCATTAGACGAGCCGCTTAGTAAAGCAAATGAGTGCAGTTGTTTATGGTTATAATATTCTTTTATTGTTTTGTTGTGATGCAGCTGCAAGTGTATGATTCATATGGAAATAACACAAGGGAAGTTGTTAGAGGATTTTTCTCAGGACGTAGAAACTTCCGATCTAACGGTGCAGCAAATAAACTATGACATACGGGTCGTGTATTTAAATCTATTTGGGGAATCAAAAGTTCCTGTTCTGCCACTTTGCACCAATTCTGTACATGAATCCTGTTTCTAAATAAAGTTCCATTTGCTTTTATTAAAGGCGTAGTTCTGCCCTCAAAAATGTTTATTTCATATCAACTGGTGCCAGAAAGGGACAGAGATTTGTAATTTACTTCTATTTAAAAATCTCAAATCTTCCAGTACTTATCAGCTGCTGTATGTCCTGCAGGAAGTGGTGTATTCTTTCCAGTCTGACACAGTGCTCTCTGCTGCCACCTCTGTCCATGTCAGGATCTGTCCTGAGCAGGAGAGGTTTTCTATGAGGATTTGCTGCTGCTCTGGACAGTTCCTGACATGGACAGAGGTGGCAGCAGAGAGTACTGTGTCAGACTGGAGAGAATACACTACTTCCTGCAGTATGGCAAGACTGGAGATTTTTAAATAGAAGTAAATTACAAATCTATATAACTTTCTGAAACCTGTTGATTTTCACTGGATAACCCCTTTAATTTGCTGGGTTCGCATCATAACCAACGACTATCATTCCGTGTGATATGGTGAATGATTTCAGGTAGCTCTTGATTGCGACCGTTAATTGTTTAAAATCGCTTCCTCTAATAGGACCCTAAAAGTCAAAGAGGCTTTCCCGAGCTCCTGAAGTACAACGAACTAGAACACCTCCTTAGGAGAGGAGGAATTACAGCTTCAGATCAGGATCTTGTCAAAGCCATTTTGATTCTTTGTACCATCATGGAAGCACAGACAGATTTATGAAAAGTATAGATAAGCACGCTTGGGTTCGTCTAAACCTGAAACTCTTTGCATTTGGTTAAGTTGAATGCAACCCTAGTGAGTCCAGAAAAACATGGATAAAACCCCAGTATCCATATTTTCTAGGCATCCTGAGGGCTGCATCCAACTTCTAGATCCACTGGTAACCAAATTGCAATTGATTTAGGATGCTTATAGTGTCCTATAATTGAAGATTTCTAGCCTATAAGGTACTCACCGCCGTGTGCTCATACCTCTTCACGTACCTCGCTTATTACTACACGAGCTTTTATTTTGTGCCTTATTGTCTTGCAATGTGTAGCTGATACTGTTAGTGCCATCCGCTTATTTCCTCTTTCAGGGTCAGAGGTCAGACGGCCATTTTCGAGGAAATGATTGAAGAAGAGAATGGATTGGTGGATGATCATTTACCTAAGACCAGCCGAGGCCTGTGGGCAACCAGTGAGTTGGAGCGCTCTCTAAAAGCAATCCTGTCATTTGCTAGAAGTCACCGTATGGACCACTGGCTTACTGAGGAAGGGGCTTGCTTTATGGAGCTATTTGAGGCATGGAAAAAAGAGTATAAGGTGAATTTCTTTAGCTTATTCATTGACAGTAGTTTGCCTTGAAGGAGAGGTAAGGAAAAACATAACTGCTTTCTCCCAGAAACAGCACCACCCTTTTCCTTTAGTTTGGTTGTGGTATTGCAGCAGATTTCCATTGAAGTAAATTGAGACAAGTTATAATACAAGACACTAACCCAGGACAGTTAGGGTGCTGTTTCTGGTAGAAAGCAGTTATGTTTTCCTAATTCTAGAACTACTGCATACTAAACCTATTAAAATTCAGTTTTTATCGGGTTCGTTATTGGTTTTAACCTTTGTTCTCTGTATATTTTATTCACAAATTGTATCCTTAGTTACTCCATGAATACTGGATGGTCCTGCGTAACCACGTGTCCGCTATCGATGAGATTTCCATGGCAACTCAGCGTCTAAGAGTCAGACTTCCTGATGAACCCAAACCTAACCCTCCCGTTCTGCACATCATTGAACCGCACGAGGTTAGTGCATGCAGTACAGCAGCTTCAGGGAGGACACTAAATAATGTGTAATCTAAAGCTTCTGTTACTTATTAGTCAGATACAAAAACTTGTTATTTTATTCTAATCTGTTTCTATTTTCTGACTGTAATTATTTTTTATTACACTATTTGGACATTATTATGGGGGCGGCCATCTTGCCTGGACTGTTGTTAACAGCATTAAGTGACATGCTTTACAGCAAGACTCATGGACATAGACGACAATAGGCAGAGTCTGCCCCCTTGAGATGAATGTGAATTATTACTGAGCGCGCTCTGTGACCTGTGGTGTCACATGATGCCGCAATGCAGTACAGATCACTTTACAGCAGCTTCCTCTTATCACCACAGACACAACAGGAAGTTTTAGCCCCAGTGGTGAGAATGAAAACTGCACAATATCAGGATTATTTTATAATCTAAATGGTAAATTAGAAAAAATGTCACCAAAAATTCTTTAAAAAACACGTTTAACATAAAAACATTATTTAAACATGAAGTCATTTTCTAATGACACATTCCCTAAAAAGTGTATCCGTTTCAGTTTTTTTTTATTTGTTAGATTAACCCTTCAGTGTGGCGATAAGGTGATTTTAGTGCACTGACTTTTGTTGAGCCCCTTAGAGTGACCTCAATAGTGCACATTTACTTCTTACTCTCCCCATGTCAGGAGGCAAAAGTGCACTGAAAAGGCTTTACTGTGCTGGGGATGCTTTACACAGTACACTACTATAAAGGGGCACGTGGAGGGGTGAAAGGGTTACTGATGCTTTGGTTTTACTATATGAGCAGAAATGCAAGAAATAGCAGTAGAGTAGAGTAAAGAAAGGGTTACTTTGAGCTACAGTTGTTGCTTCGTATAAGATAAAAGGACAGATTGGGGAGATTATACGGCATCGCTGTGGTCATACAGCAGTAAGTACTAGTTTACCTGCTAGGACACAGATGTCAAAGTCAGGCCCTCTAGCTGTTGCAAAACTACAATTCCCATCATGCCTGGACAGCCAAAATTAAAGCTTTGGCTGTCCAGGCATGATGGGAATTCTAGTTTTGCAACAACTGGAGGGCCTGAGTTTGACACCTGTGCTCTAGGAACAGGTACACAGTCCAGGCTTTCAGCATCTCCTGCACATAGCAGATTCCAAATCTCGCACCTCTTTCCTGTGTTTTGTCCTGCTCTGTCTGTAACTAAAGACAGAAATTCCTTGACAACTAGCAGTGGAAAAGCGATTGCAGAGACATAGGGGGGAATTTATAAATATTTTTCTTGCAGACTTCAGTCTAAATTTGTGGCAATTTGTTAAGCAATTGACAGTGTTGCACAAAAATATTTACCTCCCATAGTGGCCAAGACTTTAGAGCAGTGTTTGTGGGGTAAAGGGTCATTTTTGGTAAATGAGGATTTTTACAAATATGCTAGATACCACATTGCTTTAAAATGGAGGAAGGTTGTTGGACCATTTAAATATGTTTATGGATTTTTGCCTCTGCAGGTGGAGCAGAATCGTGTGAAGCTGCTTAATGACAAGGCTGTCGCCAATTCCCAGTTACAGAAGAAGTTGGGCCAGCTCCTTTACCTTACAAATTTAGAGAAGGTATTTGTGACTAACACAACCACAAGCAGATTAGAGCAAGGATGGTGTAAAAGCATGAAAATACCTTTAAGTGGCATCAAAGGGGTTCTCTACAGATCAGGATAACTGATTGATGGGAGTCTGATGACTGTGACCCCTACCAGTCACATTAATGGACGTCAGTGAATGGAGCGTCAGTGGGCATGCTCAGCTACCGCCCCATTCATAGTCTATGAGCCTTCTAAACAGAACACAAGTTCAGCAGTTGCCAAAGTTCTCTAAGTCCCTTAGAGAGTAGATGGAGTGGCGGGCACACATGCACACTGCTAGTTATCAGCTACTTGTTCCCTGTCCTGAGGTTAGGGGATAACGTAAATCTTGCGATTACCTCTACAAAGCGAATCTACCACTTCAACCAACATGTTAAGTTTTTCATATGACCTGATGGGCCCTGCCGCACAGATTCTCTACTTTTTGAACTGCCGCCCAGTTCTCGAGATCTCTGTTTTCTTTTAATTCAAATGAAGTCTTTTGATGCACTGCAGGCGGGCCAGCACATCGATGACTCCTACCCTGGGTGGAGTCGGGGAGGACAGAGGGCACATGTAACCCAAGGGAGGAGACATCAGTGTGCCTGGCCCGCCTCCAGTGCACCAAAAGACCTAATTTGCATACACAGGAAACAGAGGAGATCTCCGGAACTGGGTGGCGGTTCAAAAAGTGGAGGGCACCATCAGAATCTGTGCAGCAGTGCCCCTCAGGTCATATGAAAATTTCTATATGTTTGTTAAAGTGGTACATCCACTTTAAGGAAATTCTGTCCATGGATTTACCTGCCTGTGATAATAAGCACCGATGGGCCTTGTGTTTATGGAAATATTATGGAGACTTAGTTTGTATCCCATTTAGCTTATAGCCCGTACATACTTACAATAGCAAAGCATTTTCCTGCATCTTCATTCATCCTGTATCCATAGAGGTGCAGCATCATTCTATTCCGCTCATTATCCCTCTAAGAACAATAGGGCTAAACCACATAATTATAACCACCTGCTACAGAGCACAAAAAGAAGCTGAATAATTTGTTTCTATTTCAGTCTCAGGATAAAACCAGTGGAGGAGTAAATCCAGAGCCTTGTCCAATATGTGCGAGAAATCTGGGGAAGCAGGTAATAGCCAGCACGGTTCACTATTCTTAGCAATGGGGCATGAAATGTAATAACAGATGGATTTTATACTAATCTGAAATGTTGTATTTAGCACTGTTACCATTCACATTGTGTTACTTTAGAGAAGAGTTTGGACAAGGTCTGGAATGCACACTAAGGGTGGTATTACACGAAGCGATTATCGTTCGAATAATCGTTCAATCGGTCGTATTTGAACGATTATCTTTAAGTGTAATAGTAGACAACGATTAAACGACGAACGATTGGTCGCTGGTCGTTTAATAGGTTTTGAATCTATTTTTATCGTTTGTCTTTTACACATCGTTCGCACATCGTTCGTTTGAATAAGATGTCGTTAGCCGTTCCCTGTTCATTCGCAAATTGAAAGGGGAGTGTTCTTGAATTTTGTTGCTCCAATATAACCGATAATCTTTCCGTGTAGTAAAACGAACGATTATTAGGCAACCGCTATTGCGATCGTTGGAGATCGTTTATCGTTAATCGTTAGTTGAAAAAAATCGCTTCGTGTAATACCACCCTAAGGCTGTGCTCACACAATGTAAATCAATGGGAAAACTACGGCCAAAGTATTCAGCATTCACTCATTTACATTGGTTTCAATAGAAACAATGGCCATTGTTATGCACACTATGTAGCACACAGTGGCCATTGTTCTACAGCGCTGTACAAATAAATTGTGTCATTTATTTGCGTCTGCTGTGTGGAAACGACCACAAATAACTGATAGTACACATACTGTGTGGCTGTCATGTCGGCCGTAAAGACTTTTAGACACACTCGTATGGCCGGCAGTTCACAATGGGCTTTAAAGTGTTGTTTAATTTATTTTTTTTGCAGAAATCAATAGTACATGCGATTTTAAGAAACTTTGTAGTTGGGTTTATTAGCCGAAAAATGCATTTTCATCATGAAAAAGCAGTTTGAAGCTCTCCCCCCTGTCTTCATGGTTTTTCTATGGAGGGGTGGAGGGAGATGAGGCACAGGACAACAAAGAGTTAATTTACAACTACATCACTGGGCTATCTCCTCCGACATCAGCACTGACCTCTCTGACCTCTGAATACCGGCTTTCACACAGCTCCCACTGTGTAATCCTTTGTTCTCTGCTCTCTGCTGCTGACTAATCTCCCTCCTCCCCTCTCCATAGGTTACACAGGGCTCGAGTGATGTAAAAGAGTCGAGATTTCCTGATAATGAGCAGTGAATGCAGATAATGGCATATTTGCCTAATAAACCCAATTACAAAGTTCCTTAAAATCGCCTGTACTATTGATTTCTGCAAAAAAAACAACAACAAAAAAACAACCGGAATACGACATTGACTCTTTTTAATGTTCCTCCGGCTGATAATGCAGTATCAACTGGAGTACATGTTAAACAGCGCCCGTTGTTTGACACTGGAAAAAATGGCTCTGTCAAACAGACGCTGTTTTACAGATTCTGAACATAGGTTTACATGCACGCTTGGGCTATGCCAACATTGGTTGCTTGTACATTGTTGTAAAAAAAAGTTATACTCACCTACCTTTGTGCTGCACAGCTCCTGGTCTGACATCATCCACTCCTCCACAGTCATCACTGCTATTTCCTGCTTTCAAGGATACTCGGTACAAACAGTCTATCAGTGACTGAGGTGGAACACCACTGGGGCCAGTTCCTGCTGCAATGACTTGTTTTGGAAGCAAGAAATAACAGTGATGAATGGGGTGACCGGTTTATGCCAGACCAGGAGCTGCAGGGGACCAGGGTAGGTAAGTATTACTTTGTGCTGCTTTGTTAATTCAGCTCCATGCATGATGGACATGTATACATGTAGAGGGGTTTACTGAGGAACTCGGAGGCAGTGATTTGACCTGGCTCAGTCTCCAACTTCAAATAGAAAAAAAAAAAATGTCATCAGCACCCTAAAATAATGACAGTATACGTGATTTATTCATCCATATGTTTTGCAAGGTTCTAGTCTATCATCTTGGGCCTTCTATTCCATTCTTTTTACTTCTACGTTCCATTTTTATTATTAACTATATGTAAGATTCAGAAGACTGCAAGGGCAAAAAATGGACTATAATCTCTATTATTATTATTATTATTATTGGATTTTGTATTGTCTTTTATAGTGGGCAGTGCTGACTTGCGGCCATTGTTTCTGCAACGAATGTGTAGCCATCATCATCGAGCAGTATAGTGTGGGGACAAGAAAAAGTGCTATTAAGTGTGCGATATGTAGACAGACAACATCACACAAAGAGATCTCCTACGTGTTCACCAGCGAGGTCGCCACCGAGGAGAAGGACCTTCCAGTCAAGGTGAGACATTTACATTGTATCGTTTTCTCTTAAGGGATAAGTTGTTAATTATTCTAAGGTTTTGTTTTGTTTTTTTGTTGCCTGTTCATATATTTTTTTATATTGGGAATTATTACTTCCATTGATGTGTGACTAAATCACATAGTCCCAGGACTATGACCACAAGCTGCGTCTTTCCAGTGTCTGACAGCGCTGTCCAGTGACGGGCAGCATGGAAACAAAAAGCTGTCCGCTTGTGTTTCTTTCAGATGCAGACCTGACAACCTGTATTGTCTCTTTAGCCCTCGCCTTGTAGCTTTATTCCATTACGTGGTCTGAAAATACGTGCGCTATAGGCTGGACTTGTCCTTTTTAAATTTCTATGAAGTTTTTGAACCAGATTTAATATAAATATCTACATTTTCTGTGGATGCTGACTGTAAGTGTGCAGCACATGGTTGTTTGCAGGCCGTTTATATTACATTTTAATACTTTTATCCTGGACGTAATGGCGACACCGCACTGGCCCCTATGGCGGTTGGTTGTGCCCCCCTTTCGGAAGCGGTTGCCGTAGCTACAGTTGTTTGTCAGATATCCAGGTTTTCAATATACAGTAGCGCTTTATAATGATTTACAGAGAACCCTGGAAACCATCAATAGCCGTAACTATAGCAACTAGAGTGGAGTAGGCGTCTGGATTAGCGTCAAACATCTAAATGGAATACTATAGAATGGGGGGGGATAAGATGACAAAGAAGAAAAAGTTTAATAAAATATAAAAACTATTATAAAATAATCCAGTAAGAGAGCTCACTCCTTTTAACAAACTAGGAATATTAATGAATGTATAGTATATCTGCTCATGTAACAGATCTCTTGTGTTATTAAAGGGGAGCCATTCCACAAAGGTTGAGGCTGTTGTCAGAACTCTTATGAAAATCCAGTCATTGGATCCAGGTGCAAAATCTCTGGTCTTCTCAACGGTAAGTGTCTGGGCTGAATGTGAAGGCTTTGCCGGACGACACACAAAATCCTGCTGTGATTATGCATAGGGGTACACCCATACGTACCGCGTATATGTGAGCACTGCGGATTGGATGCTGTGTGCACTCATTTGGTTACACTGATTTAGGCCGGGTTCACACTACGTATAACACCAGCTGCTCTGTGACCCATCCAGGTCACAGAACGGCCGGTGTTACTGAAGATCATCCTGGTTGGTACTGCAGTATGAATGAAGTGTTCATCAGTTGCGGGTTGCATCAGTGTGCCGCTGCATCCCAATTCACCGCTGCACATAATGGAACATGCGACCGGAGCCGCACGCTCCATTGTGGGAACTGACATGTTCTGTGCGGGCGCTATTCAATCAAAAGCGGCCACACAAAACTGACATGTCGTTTTTTTCGTGTGTCCGTTTAGAATCCCTGGCAGAGCGTATACTATGTGTATTGGGTTTTTGGGAAATATTGGGTCTCAAAACCGTACATTTTCTGACGGGAACAGGTTAGTAAATCAGCCCCTGTATGTGTGTACTCTGAATTCTACTAACAGCACAGCTGCAGGTCTTCCTGAGTGGCTGCTGAACTTGGATGCAGCGCTGGGAGGCCTAGAATACATGGATATGGCCTGTGGCTGTATCAATGTCTTTCAGAAGTCCCTAGAGCTGCATCCAACTTCTGCAGCCACCGCTTATCTAATGCCGCACATTCGGAGTCAGACTAACCCGAGCATGCTCAAAGTTTGCTCAACTCTAGTATTCACTGATGTACACTATATGCTTCCCTGGTTTTCCTGCTGTGTCTTTTACTTTGGATATCCCAATAATACTGTTCCCTATGCAGATATACTTAATACTTAATCATTGATTATCTCTCTCCAGTGGCAGGACGTATTGGATATCATTGCAAAAGCTCTGCAAGACAATGGCCTAGTGTTCTCGCAGATCAATGGGATACAGACGTTTCAGGTAATGGAAACCCCTTACTGCACTGTAGCCAGGGATTTAATAGGTGGCAGATACTTTTTTCCTCTGTAAAGGGGTACTCCAGACAAAACAAATTGTGTCTCTCCAGTCTGACACAGTGCTCTCTGCTGCCACCTCTGTCCATGTCAGGAACTGTCCAGAGCAGCAGCAAATCCCCATAGAAAACCTCTCCTGCTCTGGACAGTAACTTTTTAACATGTGAAAGGTGAATCAAGAACAGTTGCTATGGACATTTCTATTCTACAGTAGATAATAGCGCATTGTATATTCTACCCCTCCAACTTTAGCTTTACCTCATGTTGACTCACTTAAAGGAGAAGTCCGGCCAAAATTAATTTTTGATATGTTGTTACTTATGAAAAGTTATACAAATTTCTAATGTACATTAATTATGGGAAATGCACATATAGAGCTATTTCCCTTAATTTAGTAGATCAGGAAGTGTTAGAAATATCTCTGAAGAAGTGACGTCACGACCCAGGGTGTAATTCCTATGGAGTGTCCAGCAGGGGGCGCTCTATATATAGAAGTCTATGGGACTTTATTGTTTCTATGGGTTTCTATGTAATGTAATGTAATGTAGTGTACAGTGCTTTATTGAATGAATACATCTATGGAATACTTTGGGGAGCAAGTGTCCTTGCTCCCCAAAGTATTGCATAAATGTATTCATTCAATACACAGTAAGCCCGCCGAGCCGCCGCATTTCCGCCGAATTTCCGCCGCATTCCCGCCGATCCGCCACACGCTGATCCGCCGCATTCCCGCCGATCCGGACCATATACATTGAACTACAGCTCCCATCATCTGCTTCTAGTATGAACAGGTGATGGGAGCTGTAGTTGGGTAATGGATATGACATGCCGCCGGGCGCAGGGGGGAGCCGCTCAGTACACAGGAGCGCTCCCCCCTCCTCCTCCTCCTTCCGGGATAACTTCCGCCTATACCAAAGCTGACTCCCTGCCTGGCCGCCGCTCTCCGCTCACATATACCGGCTCCCGGCATCAGCGCGGACACCAGGATGCATCGGGAGCCGGTATGTATGGGGTGGAGAGCGGAGAGCGGCGGCCAGGCAGGGAGTCAGCATTGCTATAGGCGGAAGTTATGCCCGGCGGCATGTGATATCCCTTACCCAGCTACAGCTCCCATCACCTGTTCATACTAGAAGTAGATGATGGGAGCTGTAGTTCAATGTATATGGTCCGGATCGGCGGGAATGCGGCGGATCAGCGTGTGGCGGATCGGCGGGAATGCGGCGGAAATGCGGCGGCTCGGCGGGCTTACTGTGTATTGAATGTATTGAATTAATACATTTATGCAATACTTTGGGGAGCAAGGACACTTGCTCCCCAAAGTATTCCATAGATGTATTCATTCAATAAAGCACTGTACACTACATTACATTACATTACATTACATAGAAACCCATAGAACCAATAAAGTCCCATAGACTTCTATATAGAGAGCGCCCCCTGCTGGACACTCCATAGGAATTACACCCTGGGTCGTGACGTCACTTCTTTAGAGATATTTCTAACACTTCCTGATCTACTAAATTAAGGGAAATAGCTCTATATGTGCATTTCCCATAATTAATGTACATTAGAAATTTGTATAACTTTTCATAAGTAACAACATATCAAAAATTAATTTTGGCCGGACTTCTCCTTTAAACCTTCCATATGACGCATGCGACTCAGCATTTCTTTATTATTGACAGTTTTTTTTCATCCTACGCAGGAAAATCTTTCAGCATTTAAATATGATCCCAAGATCAACATTTTACTACTTCCATTACACACCGGATCCAATGGGCTAAATATTATCGAGGCTACCCATGTGTTGTTGGTTGAGCCCATATTAAACCCAGCGCATGAACTTCAGGCAATAGGTCGCGTGCACAGAATTGGCCAAAAAAAGTAAGTTTTTGGGTTTTATTCTGCAGGTATATAAGGTTCCTGGTGCCTTCTGTTCTTCATATTATAACAATATCAGTGACCTACATCTTAAAGGCAATTTGTAATTTTTCTTTTCTTAACCCCTTCAAGACAAAGCCCATTGATGCACGGATGTTCGGGTCAAATTAATGCAATGTTTCTCCCCGCCTACGAGCCATAGCGCTTTTATTTTTCCACCTACAGGGCTTTATGGGGTGTCGTTTTTTGCGCAATGATCTCTAGTTTTTATTAATATTGTAACAGAAAAATTTTGATCGATTTTTTTTATAAAAAATAATTCTGATATGTAATTTTTAAAAATGAGCGATCTTGGTGGTTTTGTTTTTTTTTTGTTTACACCGTTCACCGTGCAGGAACACTAATGTTATATTTGACTAGATTGGACAATTCCGCACACTACGATATGTAATGTTTGTTTATTTTCTTCAAAATATTTTTATATTTATAATGGGTTATAAGGGTTTTTTTTTATACTTTTAAAGACTTTTTTTCTTATTTAATTACACTTTTTTTCACTTTAAAATGTGCAATCAATAGATTGCATGTACTCATCTATGCTATGCCATAGCATAGCATACATCAGTGTTATTAACGATCTATGCATAGAGCCTGCCTGAGAGCAGACTCTATACATGGATCGCCGATCCGACAGGACGGAGGTAAGTGACTTACTCCCACCTGTTGTCACAAGCGATCAGGACCCCCGCAGCATGGCAGCGGGATTCCCGATCACTCAGTGACAGGAGCTTGTCCTGTCACTGAGTACCTTAAACGCCGCGATCGCTCCAGATCGCGGCATTTCAGGGGTTAATGACAAGCAGCTGCTTGTCATTATGCTGGGCTCCCAGAACACTGATGTTTGCGGGACCGCTCTCACTGCAGTGATCCTGCACACATCTACACCCCCTGAAGTCAGGGACGTATATAAATTCCTACTGCATGGGGTATGTGCAGTAGGTACGTATATATACTGATTGCTGATGTGAAGGGGTTAAAGAACATCTATGAGATGAGGTGCTTCAGTTTGTAGCTTAGTTCTGTTGTGCTCAATGTGTCTGCCCCCAGCACCAGCGGGTTTGCAGTGATAGCTTTTCATCAGGGAGTCTTGATACTTCTAGTTCTTAAAGGGTACCTATCATTTAAACAAATTTCTGACGTGTCCTAGTGACATGTCAGTGGTTTGCATTGGTCAGGGTCCAGGTGCTGAGACTTCTACCTATCTGTCTCACTAAAGTAGCGGTGGACAGAATTATAATGGAGCCCGGAACTTCCGATACAGCGATTACCAGATGTTCCATAGGGCTCCATTATAATTGCATCCACTTCTACTTTAGCAGTGAGATGGAGATGGAGAGTCAGAGCAAGCGCTGCCCCTTTATTCCAACGATCAGCGGGGGTCTCAGCACCTGGACCCCGACCGACACAAACCTCTGACAGGTCGCTGTGATATGTAAGAAGTTTGTTTAAATGTTAGGTACCCTTTAAGAACCAAGTTTGAATATGGATCATGGGTCCTGGTTTATATATGAAATATTTAGCAAAAATGAAATCTTATTCCTTTGTTTTTAGAGCTACAATTGTTCATCGATTTCTGATTAAAGCAACAATTGAAGAAAGGATGCAAGCGATGCTAAAGACAGTCGACAGGAGGTATTTGTGATTCTTTTTGTTCACCATTCTAAAATAGTCACTTTTCTGATAGTGTGTCTGTCTTTAAAGTGACACTGTCACCCCCTTTGGGCATTCTGACATCTCTACACAGGTGTAAAGGGTAAATTTAGCGTTTTTTCATACCTTATTTCATATCATACGTCATGGTGTTTGTTCAAGTAAAGAGTGTCCTTTTATCAACTGCAGTTTGTATTAAGTGGGCGTGGCCTCACAGCATTAGCGCCACTAGCCCCGCCCACAACGACACCGCTGGCCTCGCCCCTTTGACGCCCATTGGTTGGCCGACGTAAAGGGGGTGGGGTCTAGACCTTTCGTCCAGCCTGTTCCAATGGCCGACGAAGGGGCGGGGCAAACGGTGCCATTGTGGGTGGGGCTAAGTGGCGCTAATGCTGCAAGGCCACGCCCACTTAATACAATCTGCAGTTGATAAAAGGACACTCTTTACTTGAACAAACACCATGACGTATGATATGAAATAAGGTATAAAAAACGCTAAATTTACCCTTTACACCTGTGTAGAGATGTCAGAATGCACAAAGGGGGAGACAGTGTCACTTTAAGTGTAATATCGGGCATCTAATTTTGAAATGTTTTCTGGTTGTAAAAACTGAGACAATAAATACAGGTCTGTAAAATCCCTTTAAAGGTGTTCTCCAGCGCTACAAAAACATGGCCACTTTCTTTTAGAGAGAGCTCCGCTCTTGTCTCCAGGTGAGTTGAGGTTTGCAATTAATCTCCATTTACTTCAGTGGAACTGAGTTACAAAGCCTGCACCCAAACTGGAGACGAGAAGAATGATATTCTATTATTACTAACAGTGGCACTTCATACAGCCATGCTAATACAAACCACTCTGGAGTAAAATGTGCAGAATTTACTAAGGCTGGGTTCACTCATTATCTGGGCCTTCTTTTGATCCTCATTTTGGTCAGGACTTTTACAAAAAACAGGAGTTTTTGATTGACTTGCTGGTGTAAAGGCTCCTCTTAAGGCCCTATTCCACGGAACGATTATCGTCCGTATTCGGCCGCTACGGACGATAATCGTCCCGTGGAATAGAGTGCAACGATCAGCCGGCATCGTTCATGTCGGCTGATCGTTGCAGTCGCTTGTTTTTCAACATGTTGAAAAACAAGCGACTGATATAGCAGCGATCTGCTGCCGGCGCTCCGTTGAATAGGTGCGTAGGCAGCAGACGCTGCTATATCCTATGGGCTGCCCGGACGATCAGCGATCACCCGGGCAGCCCCCCGCAGCTCCCCGCCGCCCCCTCCCGCACTCACCCGCTCACTGCAGCCGCGTCGAATAGCGGCGGCAGCGAGCGGGGAACAAGGAGCAAACGAGCGCTGAGAGCGCTCGTTTGCTTCTCTAAACGACCCGTGGAAAAGGGGCTTTACACTCAGATATTACCTGCAAAATCAGGCCGCTATCTCCCTATGTAATAGAGCCAGCGATCAGCCGATGCCTGAGCAAATGCTCTTTCATCGGCCGATCGCTCTTTATAAGGTACCTATCATTCCGCTAGCTTGGCAGGATAGCTAGTCAAATCCCTGGTAGGTATACAGCCCTCTTCTAAAGTGAGCCATCGATGGAACTGCTGGAAGCGCCATAGACTGCTCTGTAATAAACTTACATTGCAGTCTATGGCACCTCCATGAACAGCTCACTATAGAAGAGGGACTCGCCGGACCCGCCGGAGTTTTGACTATCAAGCCGTGTAATAGGCTCTGTGAACCAGCGCTGATCTAGCATACTGTCGCTCGCTTAGACAGAGGGTCAGGCCCTATGGTATGGCAGGAGGCCACCACTCTCCTACTAACTCTGACTACTACTCCTACCAACTTTTTGCATCATTGAAGTGTCACTTATTTTTTTAATTTTTTTATCAATAGTACAGGTGATTTTGAGAAACTTTATAATTGGGTTAATTAGCTAAAAAAATGCATTTTTATCATGAAAAAGCAGTTTGAAGCTCTCCCCCCTGGAGAGGGGAGGGGTGGAGGGAGATGAAGCACCAAAACAGGACAACAAAGCGTTAATCTACAGCTATATCACCGGGCTATCTCCTCTGAAGTCAGCACTGACCTCTCTGATCTCTGAATACCGGCTTTCACACAGCTCCCACTGTGTAATCCTTTGTTCTCTGCTCTCTGCTGGTGACTAATCTCCCTCCTCCCCTCTCCATAGGTTACACAGGGCTCAACTGATGTAAAAGAGTCGA
The DNA here is from genome assembly GCF_027789765.1 of Dendropsophus ebraccatus. Classification (NCBI taxonomy): domain Eukaryota; kingdom Metazoa; phylum Chordata; class Amphibia; order Anura; family Hylidae; genus Dendropsophus; species Dendropsophus ebraccatus. Next base: position 67,079,412 of record NC_091468.1, on the reverse strand, counting down.
GATTTCCTGATAATGAGCAGTGGATGAGAGAGATGGGGGGGACCTGGGGAAAGACTTTTTGAATGCAGATAATGGCATATTTGCCTAATAAACCCAATTACAAAGTTTCTTAAAATCACCTGTACTATTGATTTCTGCAAAAAAAACAAACGACAGTGACAATTAAAAAAAAAAAAAAAAAAGAGTGCAATACTGCAAAGTTGCCAACTTTTATATACCAGAAAACTGTCTTGAATGTGTAAATATTTTTTTTCCTTTAAATCTTTTAGATCATTGTTATATGTGGGAATATTTACATAGGACTGCTAGGCTTGGTTTACGCTACGCGTTTGTAGTCAGTTTAGCGTAAACATTTTATGACAAAGAAACGGATGAAAACACGGATGCAGTTGTGTGCAATCAGTTTGGATCTGTTTTTCCATTGACTTCCGTTATAAAAATAAAAGGCATCAAAACGGATGTGGTTTTTTTTTTCCAGCGTACACAAAAACGTGGTTGCCACGCTTGTGTACATTAAAAGTAAAGACGCATTGTGAACCCGGCCTAAGGCAGAAAATTTGTTATTCTAAATCAGAAATCTTCTTACCCACACATGTTAATGGCAATCCTGCTTCACTTGCAGTCACACAAGTACATCAATGAAACAGTCTGAAGCTTCCGTCCTGACTGTAGCCGACCTCGCCGACCTGTTTACAGAGGAGAGAGAACTCGAATAACTCCAAAAAACCACCCAGCTTCCAGGAGACCTTGCCTGAACCGAGCACCTTCAGTATCTCCTCCTCAGTACGCACTTATGGGACCACCAGGGACTGCGGGAAGAAGACCGACTGCTGTAACCACGTTCTCTTCAGATATCAGTTTCTTATGTTTGTATCAGTGAATTGTTATACCAACACATACGTTATCTTTTAGCAATATTTTCTATTCCGTGGACTTATTTGTAAGTCTGCACTGGAAGTTTTAGGCTAAAATTAGCTTTTTGTGTAATTAAACCTAAAATGTGCTCTAAGGAAAATCTTCCATGCCCTTGTAACAAAGCCCAGAGAGAGTTGGAGGGTAAGTATGCAGAATAAGATCTGCTATTAAATGACATATATTTTATTGATTTCAATAAGCTGTAAACAGTTATTTAAGAAGAAATCCGGAGATTGACTCTCTGTCTCCTCCCGTTGACTCTTGATGTTCTCCAGAGGGTACATGCTGTGCCTGAAAAGTAAATCAAGGCTTCCATCTGATCTCTGACCACCCATAAAGTTCTGGGCACCTGTCCCTTGTGGAAATCTTTGTATTCCAGCTCATTGCTGCCTCCTGAATGTAATTCTCCCCCCACCACCATTTAGTTAGCAACAGCTATTCAGTAACGGATTGGTGGGGTACCAACAACAGACACCCCACTAATCAGCTGTTTCACACCCATAGAGGACGGAGCCAGAAGGTGTTAGCTGTGTATGTAGTGTAGCAGCTGTGCCGTCTTGTCACTGCAGCCTCTGACGTGAAACACTCCGCCTATCCGCTATTGATAGCTTATTTACTAAATTGCGTATTAATTGTTTAGATTTTTTCCCCCTTAGAAAACTTCTTTAAAGGAGTTATCCAGCATTAGAAAAACACAGCCACTTTCTGCCAGAGACAGCACCACTCTTGTCTCCAGTTCAGGTGCAATTAGGCTTCATTCACTTCAATGGAACTGAGTTACAAAACTTGCACCCAAACTGGAGACAAGAGCGGTGCGGTCTCTGGCAGAAAGTGGCCATGTTTTTCTAATGCTGGAGAACCTTTTTAAACTTACACAAGATCAGTTAGTAGGCATACTTAGAAGATGTACCATCAGGTACATCCTCTTTAATCTGACACAGGGATAAAACGGCGCCGTCATGGGGAAGCCGGTGCCGTGATCTGTTTTTCGATCTGCGGCCCAGTTCCTGTGTACGAATTCCCTCCCCTCTATGACGCGGCTCCATTGATTCTAACAGAGCCGCATCATACAGGGGAGGGAATTCCCTCCCAATGGGGGCAGGCCGGCCCGCCTCCACTGCTTGAGCACCGGCCCGGTACACCTGCATAGAACGGTGCCGTACACAGGAACCGGGTTCCGGATCGAAAAATGGACCGCGGCACCGGCTTGCCCATGACGTCGCCGTTCTATCCCTGTGTCAGATTAGAGGATGTACCTGATGGTAAATCCTCTTTAAAGGTCTTCTGGCCTTGTACCGAATACAAAGACACTACCCAGCCAGCCCTGTCTTTTTTTCTAGCCTGACTACGGTCACAACACACTACCCTTTTAAGAGGAATACTTTATTATATTTTTCCCCGAAGAATAGCTTTATATGTAAATATTTTTTATAATGGGTCACATCCTTCCTACATTGTATAGCTTGGTTCCATGCCTGACCACAATACATACAAATAGTCCTCGGAAACCGGTGGTGTCAGTGGAAGTCCTAGAACAGGGGTAGGGAACCTCGGCCCTCCAGCTAAAGTTTTGGCTGTCCAGGCATGATGGGAGTTGTAGTTTTGCAACAGCTGGAGAGCCGAGGTTCCCTACCCCTATCCCAGAACATTTTACAAGTTATGTTACAAACATTTTACAAGTTACGTTACAAACATTTTACAAGTTAGGTTCCATCACTTTGGGTGACGTCCGCCTGGGTAGCTATTACCTCTATAGTTTGTAAATGTTTCTTTCTAATCTCTTGTCTTTTGACCTGCACATGTATGATTTGTACACATGTTATTGAAGGTGGAGAAGGGCGATCCGCCATGTTTATTATCCGATTTCCTGAGCTCTTGGATTGTGGCCGTTCTTTGAAGTTTGCGCACAGCCTGTTTTTAAGAGTCTCCGTGTATAGTTTGACCTTGTATTATGTCACAGTATATGATATAAATGGGCAATAATTACTTAAATCACGTCCCTATGGCTTTGTGACTATGTGCTGCCTCTTCTTCTTAGGATTAACCAGAAAAACCTACACAGGATAGAAAAGCAGACTGACCACCAGGGGGCGCTAATACTTTGCATATGTGCTGTTCAGTCTGTGTCACGCTGGGAAGAGATGTTTGATTCGTGTATGGGAGCTCTGATTTATATGAAGACATCCTTGTATTTTATTGCTGCGCTGTCACTGTGCACCTCACTGTGTATAATAGGAAAAGGGAACTGTACAGATTTAAAGGGATTATCCAGCTTTAGAAAAACATGGCCACTTTCTTCCAGCAGCAGCATGACTCTTGTCTCTAGTTCGGGTGTAGTTTGTAATTAAAGGGATATTCCACTAAAAGTGTTCTTATTTCAAATCAACTGGTGCCAGAGATTTGTAATTTACTTCTATTAAAAAAATCTTCCAGTCTTCCAGTACTTATCAGCTGCTGTATGTCCTACAGGAAGTGGCATAGTATTACCTCCAGTCTGACACAGTGCTCTCTGCTGCCACCTCTGTCCATGTCAGGAACTGTCCAGAGCAGCAGCAAATCCCCATAGAAAACCATTTTCTGCTGTCCGGACTGGAAAGAATAACACCATGCAGGACATGCAGCAGCTGATAAGTACTGGAAGAAAAGATTTTTTTATTTTTATTTTTTTTAATAAAAGTAAATTACAAATTTCTGGCACCAGTTGATTTGATTTGGAGTGGAAGAAAGTTGCCGTGTTTTACTAGCGCTGGATAACCCCTTTAATACATATATATGTTTACACAAATGACGCACCCAGATAGAAATGTCGGATTGCCTCTGACCTCAGCATGCAGATATGTAAATGAGTACAGGTGCTGTCTGATCAGACCGCACGGGAGTAAAGAGAGTTCCCATACTGCCCTATAAAAAGGCTCTCAGAGGCTACTTTTGGGTAGTGTACTTCTTGGTGAGAGATAGCTGCCTGTACAATGCACTCAGACATTTTATACAGAAAAAAAGAAGACCAAACACAGGAAGTCTCCGTCCTTTGTGCACTTGTACAAGGAAAGACTCCTGTTCATCATGCAGCTTGGATATAAACTGAGGGCAATTAACTTATACAGACTACAGTTCGTATAATGTCTCTGTGTGGTTACAGAGGTTTTGGTGTAATGTGACAGGAGAGCTGACAATACAATGCGAGCACCTCCAGGATTTTCTGCTACTGAATGTGGATGTGCAGCAGCTGTACACATGACAGTGAAGAGAGACACCTAGCGGCCATATGTATAGCGTTGATTTCTACACAAAAAACTTAGTGTCACTGTTGTTTAAATTTTTTTATTTATTTTTATTTTTTTGCAGAAATCAATTGTACAGGCGATTTTAAGAAACTTTGTAATTGGGTTTATTAGCCAAAAAATGCATTTTTATCATGAGAATGCAGTTTGAAGCTCTCCCCCCTGTCTTCATGGTTCTCCTATGGAGAGGGGAGGGGTGGAGGGAGATGAGGCACCAAAACAGGACAACAAAGAGTTAATTTACAGCTACGTCACCGGGCTATCTCCTCTGAAGTTAGCACTGACCTCTAAATACCGGCTTTCACACAGGTCCCGTTGTGTAATCCTTTGTTTTCTGCTGCCGACCAATCTCCCTCCTCCCCCCTCCCCTCTCCATAGATTACACAGGGTCCGACTGATGTAAAAGAGTCGAGATTTCCTGATAATGAGCAGTGAATGAGAGAGAGGGGGGGGGGGACCTGGGGAAAGTCTTGTTGAATGCAGATTATGGCATATTTACCTAATAAACCCAATTACAAAGTTTCTTAAAATCGCCTGGACTATTGATTTCTGCATATAAAAAAAACCAATAGTGACACTTTAAGGAAAAGGCTGCACGGACATCACTAACAATATATATATACAGCTCTTCATGCACAGTTATCAAGCCATGTAATAGGCTCAGTAAGGGAGCGCTGATCTAGTAGATCAGTGCTCGCTTACACTAGGAATCCAGCCTTTATTTTGTACAGATCATTTTGCTGCAGCCTCCTCTTATCACCACATACAGAGCACGAAGTCTCAGCTTAGTTTTAGATTTAGAGGTGAGAATGAAAAATGCAAGATCTCAGGATTATTTTATAATATAGACTAAAATAAAAAAAGTTAAAAAAAAAATCTTTAAAAATATATGTTTACAATAAAAATGACTTAAATAATCGGGTATTTTCTGATGACACATTCCCTTTAAAAGGGTATTATGGGACTCGAACAAAAAAAACCTGGAGGAAACTACACAAAGTAACATTCATTGTAACCATGGCGGATTAGCCTGGTTTTTGTCACATTGTTGCACCTTGTGTTCTCCTCAGTGAGAGTGGTATTACACGGAACGACTATCGCTCGAAAACTTATTAAATCGTTCAGATTTGAAAGATAATTGTTTAGTGTAATATCAAACGAGTAAACGATCAATAAGAAATCGTTGGTCGTTTAATAGAATTTGGACCTAGTTTTATCGTTGATCATTCACAAATCGGTTGCATGTAATAAGACGTTCGGTCATTCACAGTGGTGGCGACAGGACGAACGCAATAACGATCATAAGTAACGATCATCGTTTCATGTAATTGGGTGAACGATTTCAGGTCGTTCACCACAGCGGTCGTTTGAGTTCATTTATTGTTAATCGTTGATCGTCAAAAAATCGCTTTGTGTAATAGTACCCTAAGAATGGGCAGCGTCTCAGCTGCAGCATGCATGAGAGCAGACCACAGTTTCCCATGATGCAATACTGATGTCTACTCCAGGCAGGTCTCCCCCTGTACTCCACTGACTGCTAAAAAGTGACCCTTCCCCCTTTTCTTGGTTCCCTTCCTCTGCTGGTCCGTCTTGTCCTAATTCCCACTAATTCCTAGTGCTGCGGCTGAGCATGTGCGACCAACAAGCTGAAACTGAACTCCAGGTCGTAACGCAAGGTCATGAGCAATAAACATCACATTTTGGGTCAGTAATAGAGATGAGAGCAACCCGAGCGTTCGGCATTTGATTACCAGTGACTGAAGAAGTTGGATGCAGTCCTGGAAACCATGGATACCGCCCATGGCCTATGACTGTATACATGTTTTCCAGGGTCTGCATCCAACTTGCTAATCAAATGTGGCACACCAGGCTGCTCTCATCTCTATTACTGACTGGATATATGTGCATTTAAAGGGGTACTCCAGTGAAAAGCTTTTTCCCAGTAATTGAAACACATTATATAACTGTAATACGCTTCAATCACCTATCTGCCCCCTTCCCTATCTTTACCCCCCTCAACCCTCCACAAGAAGTGAAGTAATCTCATTCTTACCTAATGACTGTTGACCCCAGGCTGCTCTGTAGCAGCCATTTTGTGACAATACATCATCAAGAGGGAGGCGGGTCTAAGCCCTGTTAATCCAGCCTCTCTTTGTCAGATGACTCAGGTTGCTCAGCTCTGATTGGCTGAACAAGCTGTAAGCCACCTAAAAGTTTTACAGAGTCAGTTAGACATCACAGGAGACAAAGTGCATCATGGGAAAGCCCAAACCAGGAAGTAAAGAAAAATGAAGACACCAACTGGAGCTTCAGGGACCTGAAACAGCGGGAAATTCAAAAGCAGACAGACTCAAGAGGGATGGTAAGTGGGAAAACTATGTTTATGACAGATTGATTGGGTTTTTTTTTTTTTATCAGTGCCGGAGTACCCCTTTAAGAGGCTTGAATAAAATTAGAAATTATAGTTATTGTGAGAGAGAGGGCAATTATTGGGCCGAATATTTGAAGCTGATAGAATAGTCTGAAGGATTTGGGAATGAAGTAGAATTTGAAACCTGGTTGTTTGTTGTAGAGTCGGTCTGTCACTGCCGTGCAGGTGAGCTGCAGAACCAGTAGTACCAGTAATACCTAACAGAGGTGATAATGAACTCCGCTATGGATAGAGGATTAGCGGCTATTGACAGGTATGTGCAAGATAATAGCAGCGTAAAGTAATAGCAGTGTGCTCAAAACCAAGAAAAAGCTCATTCCTCATCAACGCAAAACAAAGGGACTGGTGGCGCTGCTGCATATCCAATTCCAAAGGAAACCAAATACAAAGGGGCAAACTGAACATGAAGGACTTCTCCGCAATTGTCTGTGATTGTGGGGACGGGGTTCTCTTACACAGAGCAATTTATTCAGCTGTCCGGGGGAGGGGGAGATTCGGACGTGACACATTCAGCTCAGCTACATCTGGGGGGATAAGGATGTGACACATTCAGCTCTGCTTCATATGGGGGGGGGATAAGGATGGGACGCACTCAGCTCTGCTACATATGGGGGGGGATAAGGATGGGACGCATTCAGCTCTGCTACGTATAGGGGGAGATTAAGGTTGACATATTCAGCTCAGCTACATCTGGGGTAGATAAGGATGTGACACATTCAGCTCTGCTACTTGGGGGGGGGGGGGGTAAGGATGGGACGCATTTAGCTCTGCCACATCTAGGGATATTAGGATGTTACACATTCAGCTCTACTACATCTGGGGGCAGATTAAGGTTGACACATACAGCTCTGCTACATCTGGGGGGAGGGGGATTAATGGTGACACTTCCAGCTTTGCTACATCTGAGGGGAGATTAAGGGTGACACATCCAGATCTGCTACATCTGGGGGAAGAATTAGGATGTGACACATTCAGCTCTGCTACATCTGGGGGAAGAATTAGAATGTGACACATCCAGCTCTGCTACATCTGGGGGAAGAATTAGGATGTGACACATCCAGCTCTACTACATCTGGTGGGAGATTAAGGTTGACACATCCAACTCTGCTACATCTGAGAGGGGGGGAATTGATGGTGACACATCCAGCTCTGCTACATGTGAGGATGCGTAAAACGTGTGAATGAGGCCTTAGAATGGAATGATCGGCTGTTAAAAAAAGCAAAAAAAAAAAACAGCAATGTTTACATTTTCAGTTACAATTTCAAATATTTACACTTTAATCTGACGTTTGTTTACAGATTTCGCTTTTACTGAACTGATATTTGGTTACATAACGTTTTTTTCTGATAACCTTTTCACATCAGTTGTTACGTGGAGTCAACCGACATGTGACACCTGCAAAGAAATATACAAGACCCAAGCTGACTAGAGACCAGACCATATTCCTCATTCTTGTGTTTGGCATCAAAAAACTAAAAAAATTATGTCATTCCAAAAATTCTCAATCGGATTGAGGTCTGGGGATTGGACTGGTCACTTGATAACCTCGATCTTATTGGCCTGGAACCAGAATGTTGCCCGCTTGATAATGTGTTTGGGGTCATTATCCTATTTCAAGGGCGTTTCATCTTCTGCAACATGACCTCTCCCGGTATTTTGATATATTCAAACTGGTCCATAATGCCTGGTATGCACTGTACATCAAACAGACAGAAGGGGTGGGGGAGGAAGGGGCGTGCATGCTGAGGCTCAGTATAACCTTGTAAGGAAAAATACATGCAGCAAAGTCAAAGCTATTATCTTTCCTATAACTCCGTGTCTGCAGGTCTGTACCTGGTACAGAGCTGGGAGATTTCCTTTACGTTTATATTCCTCTCTGTGTTTTACAAAATTAAAAATACGCTTTGTGTCTCCATATTCCGAGACCCATATCCAGTCAATATGTGAGGACTGTTGTTTTTTATTTGGAGATTCGTCGTCGTTACATTATGCATCGTGCCTCAATAAATGTTTTTCAAATTAAAAAAAAAAACATTCCCCCATAAAAAAACCCAAATCACTTCTTACAATTTTTAAATTAAAAAAAATAAAAAATAAACTAATTTAAAATGATCAGATTTAGTATGTCCTGCAGGAAATTATGTTTTATTTTTAGTCTGACACAGTGCTCTCTGCTGACATCTCTGGCCCAGACAGGAACTCTGTCTTCGTTTTATATGAATCCCCATAGAAAACCTCTACTCTAGACAGTTTCTGACATGGACAGAGGTGGCAGCAGAGAGCACTGTGTCACACTGGAAATAAAACAACATTTCCTGCAGGACATACAGCAGCTAATAAGTATGGGACGACTTGAGATTTTTTAATAGAAGTAAATTACAAATCTATATAACTTTCTGACACCAGTTGATTTGAAAGAAAAAGATTTTTGCTGCATAACTCCTTTAAATCCTTTTCTCCAGGCGGTCTCGTGATATGCAGGAGAATAGACTTTGCGCTGTGCCACTCCCTCCACTCTCTTGATGTTGGCTCACAGCTGTCTGCCTATATACTGTATATGTAGACAACTGCTAATCAGCAGTCAGGGGGCAGAGGAAGCTGGTGATCATGAATATCCAGGACTACTGAGCACACACACATAATTGAAAGGACTACTAATTGTTCATGTTACACTGTACATAAGTGACACATCATCCTGTTCAGCTTCTCTGTCACTAGTTTATAGGACAGCATAAACCTACTGACAGAGTCTCTTTAACACGTCAGGTCCAGCATTCTCGCAGTGGATTAGCATTAAAAAAATAATTTTTTTCCCTTGTAAATTTTACTACGTTCACAATACACTTGATGGTAATATGCCGGCACCAATAACACCTATAACTTGCCTTTCAAATAATACGATGGAAAAATAAAAACCTTACAGGTCTTAAAAGGTGAGATAGATGTCTCCATTCACCAGGTAAAGAATCAGCGGTAGAGTTATAGATTCTGTATAAATAGCAGCAAAGAACACTGTGTCAGACTGGAGAGAATACACCACTCCCTGCAGGACATACAGCAGCTGATAAGTACTGGACGACTTGACATTTTTAAATAGGAGTAAATTACAAATCTATATCACTTTCTGAAACCAGTTGATTTAAAAGAAAAAGATTTTCACCGGAGTACCCCTTTAAGTTTGCTGTGTAATCCCACAATATCTCTGCAACCATTGTGGAGCTTTACAGAATCGATTACAGTAGCCTCGCAATCAACTTTTTCCTTGCTCTGACTAGAGATTATAGAGAGATCAGGTAAATCCATGTCGTTCTGTTCTCTAATAAAGAGTAGATGTAACTGGACTGGTTTGTGGACAAAAGAGAGGGCCGCTCTCCGCTTTACGTGAGAAGAAATTGCCAAACATTCCCTGTTGTCAGACATCTGGCCGTGAGTCAGCAGAAAAGACAAAGGCTGTGAGAGTCCGGGGAGGTTTCTGGTTACACCAGTTCCCGCCCATTCAGGAGAGAACGTCCTAGGTAATATCTATGGCTGACGATCCGCCTGTCTGGTAGTGCTATACAGGAAAGCCTATTAGATGCACACAGTTGTGCAGGACTGTGACGCTATAAGGACACAGGCTATTTTAGATTTTAAATAGTTAGTTGAAAAAATACCGAGGGTTTCAAGTGTCTTTAACCCCTTAAGGTTATTTACTTTTTACCCTTACTTTATTTTCCCATAAAATATGCTGCGAAACCAGAAAAAAAATAATTTGCGCTGTCAAATTGAAAAAAAAAAAAAAAAAAAGGAATTTGTTTTCAATTCAGGGAGTTTCGTGTTTACGCCGTTCGCCCTATGGTAAAACTGACATGTTATCTATGTTCCTAACAACAGTACGATTACAACGATATGTAACTTGTATTACTTTTATATTATTTGTTGGCTTTTAAGAAATTAAAACCTTTTAAAAAACTAAATGTGTTTAAAATAGCTCCATTCCCATTGTTATAGCGCTTTTATCCTTTGGTCTATGGGGCTGTGTGAGGAGTCATTTTTTGCACCATGATCTGTACTTTCTATCGGTATCTTGTTTGCACATATGCGACTTTTTGATCAGTTTTTATTACATTTTTTCGGGATTTGATGCACTTACGCTGTTTACCGTGCGAGATCAGGAATGTGAAAATTTAATAGTTTGGGCGATTACGCACGCGGCGATACCAAACATGTTTGCTTGTTTGTTTATTTATGTTTATAAAATGGGAAAAGGACTTTTATTAGGGGAGGGGATTTTTATTAATAAAAACTTTTTTTTTACTTTTTTTTTTTACATTAACTAGAAGTCTAGAAGAACTAGATTAACTTTCATAGAGATCAATTCTGTGTATACAGACAGCAATGATCCATTAGATCAGTAATACCTTGCTCTGGCCTGCTGCAGACTAGAGCAATGTATTGCTGAGCCGGGATCAGCGTCAGTGCGACTCTGAGGCCCGGCCAGAACGGATCGATCGCCCCCCCCCCCCCCCCCCCCAAATTTGTAGTGAACTATTTCCAACGATTGGACCACTTACCGCATATACATCCCCTCTAACCACACTGAGCTCTACCGTCCTTTTGAGTCCTGCTAAAAGTTGACAACATTTGGGCAATTACAGTGCTGCTGCGGCCAGTATGCTACGGTATATGTCGCCATCTTTTTTTTTTTTTTTTACAGGTTGCTGACACCAGAAACATGCGGCTATAACACTAAAGGTCAGAGGGTTACAAGGGTTACGGCACTACTCTGCTTACCACACAGCAAATTACAGGGAGAGCAGAGAAACAGGTCCGTAACCAGAAAAGTGGTGGTGCTCAGCAGAAACAGGAGTATCAGGTTTTAGTACAAGCATTGGAGGGAAAAGAGAAGAGAGGACAGGCAGTTAAAGGGATAGTTCAGCAAAAAAAAAAATCTAATCAACTGGTGCCAGTATGTGGCAGAGATTTGTAATTTACTTCCATAAAAAAAAAAAAAAAAATCAAGTCTTCCAGTACTTATCAGCTGCTGTATGTCCTGCAGGAAGTGGTGTATTCTTTCCAGTCTGACATAGTGCTCTCTGCTGCCACCTCTGTCCATGTCAGGAATTGTCCAGAGCAGCAGCAAATCCTCACAGAAAACCTGTCATGCTGCTGATAAGTACTAGAAGGAATATACCACTTCCTGCAGGACATACAGATGCTGATAAGTACTGGAAGTACTACAATTAATTTACAAATTTCTGCCACTTTCAGTTGATTTAACATAATTTATTTTTTTGCTGAACAACCCCTTTAAGGAAGCAGGATATTCCTGCGAAACAGCTATAGCCGTCCACTCTTTTCTCCTGCTGCTTGTAAGTGCCTTTTTGATGGAATAAACAAAGAAATATTATTATTATTATTATTATTATTATTATTATTATTATTATCATCTCATAGCATTATATCATGGGGAGACCCCTAACCTTTCTTTCTATCTTAGTCTAAAGCTTTCCATACACCTTATAATGTGGTTGACCATCAGTATAAGATGGATGGATCTCTTCCAAGAGATGATGTTTGTACAGATAGGAGTCAGACATGATGGAAAATCACCACCTGACTCCTTTGTTCTGGAAGAGAGAAGTCACAGTCAGAACTCTCTGGCTGTGGCTTAACCCGGATTGCTCGGCTGTGCTGAATGGGAGGCCAGAGGCCGAAAGAGAGAGATAACTGATGATTACCTAATCATTCGGCTGTCAGTTATTAAAGGTGTATGGGGTCCTTTAAGGTGGTACCATAAACATGACGCTAGATAACAGATTGATGAGAGAGTGGTATAATCCCGGCACATATAAGCGGTTTATTGTAATATGTTACACTTTCACCATTTACAGTGGACGTTGTAGTTCAGCCTTTCTCCGAGTTTGGTCCCTGCTAAACACTCTTCAAACTTTGCGTCTACTTCTTGGCTTTGAGCTTCTGAGAAGTAATTCTTCCAGTCTCCAATTTCTCCTAAAAGAATAAAATAAATGTTCAGAGACGTATAAATTACCGTCATTTATATAAAATTTATACGGCAATTGTAACTGGAATAACTCTCTCAGTCGCCCCTAGCAACCAATCAGATTCCACCTTTCATTTCCAAAGAGTCTGTGAGGAATGAAAGGTGGAATCTGGTTGGTTGCCGGGGGCAACGGAGCCAGTCTCACTTTACACCACTTTACCCAATATTCTATGACTTATTTGACACTGTTACTCTAGATTCTAGGTGCTGTGCTTTTACTGAACACTATGCTGTGCCATCCTAGCCTTCAAGTACTTTCATGTATTTAAAGGGGTACTCTTTTTCTTTCAAAAAAAAAAAAATTATATAGAGTTGTAATTTACTTCTGTTTAAAAATCTTAAGTCTTCCAGTACTTATCAGCTGCTGTATGTCAAGCAGGAAGTAGTTCTGACACAGTCCTCTGTCCATGTCAGGAACTGTCCAGAGCAGCAGCAAATCCCCATAGAAAACCTCTCCTGCTCTGGAGACAGTTCCTGACATGGACAGAGGTGGCAGCAGAGAGCACTGTGTCAGACTGGAATTAATACAACACTTCCTGCAGGACATACAGCAGCTGATAAGTACTGGAAGACTGGAGATTTTTAAACAGAATTAAATTACAAATCTGTACAACTTTCTGAAACCAGTTGATCTGTAAGAAAAATATTTTTTTCCCCCGAGTACCCCATTAATTTTAGAAGGGGGTACTTAGCATACAGATGTTAAAGAGGTTATTCTACTTTTTAAAATGAATGGCCTGCCCTTCATATTGGCACCTAATTGCAGATTGGCAGGGGTCCGAAACCCAGCGCCTCCTCCGATCACCGGCTTGAAGAGGCCACAGTACTCATGCAACTGATACTGCAGCTTCTGCAGTGTTTCCATGCGCTCATATATGTGCCATATATGCAGCGTTGCAAGAACTGCAGAACTTCCTTGTGTTTAGCTGAGGGTCCTTGCACAGCTGCTACATAAAATACAGCACATGTAAAGACCATTGTCAGGAAAAATTCAATAGACTGTGGCCATGACCTCTGCAGCTGATTGTCAGGGGGTGCTGGGCATTGGAGTACCACCATTGGGGCAGTAGGTCGAGAACAATAGAGAAGGGACAGGAAGAGGAGACAGACAGTGATCCTCAACCTCGTCCCACTCAGCTGCCCACCTGCCTCAAACAGTCTGAGGCAGCTGCGGACAACCATGGTGACGGTCCCCTACCTGAGGCCATAGTTTTAACACAGAACAAAGACAAGGCCAACAAATACCAAGGGACAGATATACGGGCCGGGGTCAAAGCAAAGGGCACAAAATCAGGAACCAAAAGAATAGCGTGAAACAATAGCCGAGGTCAGGAAACCAGAGAACAAAGCAGATGAAGGACATAGGAGACGGTTGCATGCTAAACTAGTCTAATAGTGAGTGCTGGGAGGGGACGTTATTTAGGAGGTCAAGGGCTTGGCCCAGAGCGTGAGTGGACCGGCCCTCCGATCCTCACAGTAATCACTTGTACAGAGCCAAGGAGACCTGCCGGTCACAGACACCGCAGCACAGAAGTAGGATTCAAACCCTCCCACTGGGTGACATGGACCTGCCGCACCCTGGTAGTCGAGGACGCCATCGGGTATCCCTGATGTCACCGCATAAAAGACCTGCAGCTCGCTCCTGCCTTTACTTAAAGAAGCAGCTCACAAATTTTTTTAATCTTATTCTCCAGAGTCAAAGTGACGTTCCCAAACTCCTGAACTGCTCAGGGCTCCAACATGTCGTCACCTCCCCTCCCATCCCTGTCCCTGCTTATGGTTCAGCTTTCACCTGATGGTCAATCAAGCAGAGATAGGGATGGGAGGGGAAGCAAGGAGCCATTCAGGGGCTTGGGAACATCCTTTTTGACTCTTTTCGCTAGAGAATAAAAGCATTTACAGTATGTACAATATGGAAGCACAGACGGATATATGATAGGTACCATGTGTCATCTAACTGTGTCAGCAGTTTGGGACATAAATTGTAGCTGACAGATTCCCTTTAAATCTCAATGGCCTCTACTGTACCTCCATCTGTCTCCACTCTCATATTGGGGACGTTTAGAACTTGTTCTGCTCTGTAGATCGTGGACGTCGTATCTCACACAGATCACGTTGTACCTTTACGTGTTATTTCAGTGGATTACTATTAATAGGTCTCATCTTTTCTGTGATTTATTTGATCAGAACATCAGCACCACCAAGGTATGACGTTATGTGATACAAATCGTGGTCGCAGTTCTTACCTTTTCTGAAAATTAACGGAGCCAAAACGCCATGAGTCTTCCCAGAATTCTCTTTCATAGACTTAAATGTTCCCTTTTCAGCAATTTGCTTTACTTCCTCTTCAGGAAGGGAAATTCCAAAGAATTCACACATCTTCTTAACCTGTTCTTCCAAGTTCTATAAAGACAATGCAAATTGATTTGGGTCACCGCAACCTTAGTGCATTTGTAGTTTCTCATTCTAACACAGTGCTCTCTGCTGCCACCTCTGTCCAGGTCAGGAACTTTCCAGAGCAGTAGGAAATCCCCATAAACCTCTCCTGCTCTGGGCAGTTCCTGACATGGACAGAGGTGGCAGCAGAGAGCACTGTGTCAGACTGAAAAGAATCCACCACTTCCTGCAGGACATACAGCAGCTGATAAGTATGGGAAGACTTATTTTAAAATAGAAGTAAAGGACAAATCTTTATAACTTTCTAAAACCAGTTAATTTGAAAGAAAAGATTTTTCCCAGAGTACCCCTTTAAACACAATGTTGCATTTAGCTGACTGGGAACAACCAACATCTATTGCCACTGTCTCTATTACCTGATAGCTACCTGTGTATGCACAAAAAAGATACAAAGTATTTGAAATACAGGATATATGCCCTAGTACACCTCCTAAAATAAGATAATAGCTATCCCAATAAAAGTCATCTACTGTAAGTAACCCCCTTTCTTTGTTGCAGCCATTTACCATTCACTTAGTTGTCATATTTGCCTCTGATTTGGGTTTAGTTTTACCGCAGCTCCGTTATCACTGAAAGCCAGGACCAGCAAGGACCAGCTCAGCAAGGATGGGTGCTCACATAGAACATATAGCTGACACCCTGCTTAAATAAAGATAACACTCATCCTGTTTGTTTAACCCCTTAGGTTCCACAGGGGACAATCACCACAGCATGACCATGGGCTCTCCAGGGATTGTCATTACTGCCAGGGACCCAGGTCGTCAGAGACTCTGTCAGTAGGTTTAGGCTGTCCTATCCTATAGTGACAGAGAAGCTGAACAGAATGATGTATCACATATATTGTTTTGTGTAGCTGATCTAGAGATATCCTCCTGACAATACAGTAGTCCTCTCCATTATGTGCATGAGCCCAGTAGTCCTGGATATTCATGAGAAGCAGAAAACTCCGCCCACCAGTTTCTGATTAGCAGTTATCTATCCATGCTGTGTATAGGCAGTCAAACGCAATCAGCAGCTGGAGGGCGGGGGGAGGGGTGTGGCAAGAATCCTATTCTCCTGCATATTAGGAGAACGGCTAAACACAATGATGTAAGTAATACACCGATCTGTTCAGCATTTCTGTCATTAGTTTATGCTGCCCTGGTTTTGGGCACCATGGTAAAGTCCCCTGGTGAAAATAAATGCAAAAAAGGTATAAAAGTATTTAAAAACTTACTAATATTGACCTATACTATAACATTTTTCAAATAGTTAATGCCAATAAAAAGAAACAACAAAAACACAACACTAAAATATCATAATAAGTGTGGTTAAGAACAGGTGGGAACTATAACTCAAGGAGGGAGTATTTGGGTTTAATTATTACATAATTATGTAGCGTAAAAGTAAACGTTTACTCACTTCTTTCATATCTTCAAATGTCATCAACATAATTGTGTCTTCATCCAGGTGTTTGTTCCAGGCAACGGCGTGATCAAAGTATGATCCATAGATAACTAGAATGATCAAACTAAGTATAAGTGCTGGAATTGAGAAGCCTCTTACTAGAAATGCCCAGTCTTGTGTGCTAACAAATCCAGTATCGTGGTTACCATTATTGCCTCCTGTTTGTTTCTTTGCATAGTTTAGTCTAGGGATAGTTCAGGGATCATTACAGGAGCAGCTAGCTTAGCGTTCTTGCCACTATATTCCATCTAATGGGGAATTGCCATTTTGTTATTTTTGTTTTTTGATATTGGTACATGCTTTTTAAAAATTTTCTTGTAACTTTCTTTTTTTTTTTTTCAGTTTTGGCCTATGTTCCCAAAAAGTTTTTTTAAGGTGAAAAACGTTGTTTGACAATGGCGGTGTTAGGAATCGGACAGCAGGACAGGACAAGACAAGACAGTGAGCCCTAAGCTCAGCCCCGCCCACTGTCCTCTACCTACTTGCCACAATCCGCCCTAAGATGGCGGCGAGCAACTGGGCGGCAGTCCCTGCACTGGCTAGGTGGGACACAAAGACAAGACAGACAGCGAAAACAATGAAAAATAGTCGACAGTCCGGGTCACAACAATCGGGCAGCAAAAGTACAAAATCACAATCCAATAAGCAGAGTCAAAAAACAAGCAATATGGTCAGGGGCAGGCGGCTAGCAAGGAAGGTCAGAACACAAGGCAGAAGGGTCAGAGAAACGACAGATAATAGCAGAACTCAAGCAGGCAGAGACTAAGTCAATAACCAGCAATGATATCCCAGACTGAGGAAGTTATATAGGAGGCCAGGGTTCTGATCCAGAACATCATTGGACCATCCCCCTGATCTCCAAGCACAGACACCTGAGAACAAAACAGATCACTGGCAGGAAGACCTGTCAGTCACAGCAGAACCAAAACACAGATTAACCCAGACATGGCCAGACAGAACTCAGCAGGTGAAGTCGGGTGTGTCTCTCAAGGTGAGCAAATAACCAGTGTTCACACACTACAAAACATAACACAGAAACAGAATGGCAAGAAAATCAGCGCCTTCTCGGCCGCACAGCACGAGCCGAGGGGCGGATAATGCTCCGCAAAGATACAGTCCTGACAGGCGGTCATTAATAATAATTATTATTAACAGCTGTTATTATAAGAAAAAAAATGGCCGTTTTTTTTCCAACTAAAAAGAACATAGCCTAAAGGTGACAGCTCACACGCAAAACTATTGTTAAACAAAAAATTCAAACATCTAATACAGTACCAATGCGTTATAGAAGATAGAGGCGGCACTCACCACAGGTCACTTTAAAACACCTTTATTCCAGATTCGGGTCACGGAGTAGAGGCTTCCCAGACAGGCAACAGACTGTTTCACGCACCTCTGTATGCTTTGTCTAGGCCCTAGGGCATAGAAGAAGCACACAGAGGTGCGTGAAATGGTCCATCGCCTGTCTATAAAGCCTCTACTCCGTGACCCGAATCTGGAATAAAGGTGTTTTAAAGTGACCTGTGTAGAGTGGCGCCTCTATCTTCTATAACACTTGAAAGTATATCGGAGCCGGCAAACAATATCGACAGACTGCCTTGACTGCAGCGAGTGGCTGAGCACACGAGCGAGCCCTATGTGCAGTGTCGGGAGGGTACTCTTTATATGTGCATTGGACAGTCTAATACAGTACCTTTTCCAGCAATGAAGTCTTGGAAAAATTCATCCCAGCTATCGTAACTGGGAAGCATTGGGTTCATATTGTAGAAGTGAAAAAGTGACACGGCCGCATCTTTTGGATTCCGATAGGTCACCAGCATCTGCCATTCCAAAACAAAAGACGGATAATTACCAAGAATGACAAGAATTTCAGCTTGTTCTACATAAGTCGTTGGAAAAGTTCAAAGGCCAACGCAGCAGAGGTCGACCTGGCCTGTACCCGGCCTGTTCACTGCAGATTTTACGTGTGGAAATTAGTTAGAACTTCTTGGAATTATGGAGTCGGTCATGTAAGAAACTAAACTCACCTTTACTCTCTTGTCGATGAAAGATTGCGGTATGTTGTCATAACTCATATGCGAGGCTATAATTCTTGGTGAAGGGTCAGCTTTTAGTTTCTAATAAAAATAAATAATTAAAATGAATCAATGGGAAACAATTAACGCCAGAAAAATAAAGCATGTGATATTTCGGTCAGTATTTTTAGCCAAAATTGGGAATGGAACTGGAAATTAGAAGAATAATGTTGTATCGTGTTAGCCATGGAAAGTAGTAGAAGGTTGAAGAAATCAGGGGATACCTGTTAGAGGCTAACCCAGTATATTTTATTGTTTTTTTTTATATAAAGTAATCTATTCAAATGGCTGTATTGATGTTTTTGAGGACTTCCTAGCACTGCATCCAACTTCTTCAGCCACCGGTATTCAAATACTGAGCGATACGGCTCCAGCATGCTGCATTTTCCAATTTTTATACTGTAAGGGTGCGTTCACACGTACAGGATCTGCAGCAGATTTGATGGTCCAGAATTGATTTGCTTTGAATCTGCGCCATCAAATCTGCTGCAGATCCTGTACGTGTGAACGCACCCTAACTGTGTTTGTTTCTAGTTTTATCGGAAGCAAAGGGTTAATGTTTGCACTTACATGCATGCGCATATTTAACTTTACTTTACTTTAGATTTGCCACTCTACATAGAGGAAAAAGAGGTTGCGTGCAGGGAGACTCTATCTCCAAGGGCGTAACTACCACTGTGGCAGCCATAGCAGCTGCTGTGGGGCCCTTGGCATCCGGGTGCCCCCTGGCCTGCTCCCTGAGCTGTCATCATTTGCAGCATCAGGTGGCTGAGCGGCCTCCTGGGATCTGCAAATACGCCTTTAGCTGAAAGCACTTCTGACTAGGACTTGCAGTGCAGTTATGACTAACTGCTTAGTGATCAGTCGCGAAGGGGGATGACATAAGTTTGCTATTGGGCCCGGCAATTTCTAGTTACACCCCACTATCTCTATCTCTCTGTGATGTGAAGAGTTAATCTTAGACCTAGGATCCAGGTTGTTCTGGCTCCTGTGAAGAACCAAATCCTGGTGCTCATCTCATCCTGGTCCTTCCTAAGAGCTAAAAAGAAAGTGAGATGGAATAGATAAAGGAGAAAGAGTCGCAGCCTGTAGGGAGAAGGTGTATAAGAGCCCAGAGCAGCACCCTAGGACCTAACAGGGCTTCAGGCTGGGCCTAGCATCAAGATACATAACCTCAGGAACCTACAGTTGGGATGTCCCGGTGGGATCCTGGAGCCCTTAGGAAATTTGCGCATGTCCACAAGTCTTCTATATCTCTCAGTTCCAATGACGTCATTGCCCTACTGGCGTTGCCCGCTCAGCACATGAAAGCAGTGACTGGCACCAGTACATATAGCTGTGAGAAGTGCCTGCTGTACTCTCTGGCTTGGCCTTCAGTCCATCTGTTGGTAAGAGACAGGCTCCCTTATAAGTCTATGGAGCCCAAACCCTGCCATCAGATGGACTAAGTGCTGCCACATGCGTCTCCTGGCTATAGCTAAAGATTGTGGCGGCCTCAGCACTGCCACCACAACCGACATATGGAAGTTTTTTGTTTTTTTAATGACCGTAACGTTTCTCAAAACAAACAGCTTCAGGGGCTGCAGTCAAACAGGTCTTGCCTGAGATCCAAAGGTTCACTGCCTTGGGGTTATGTATGACCCCTGACCCGCCCTTCATTCTTCACATACAATCCCTTTCACGTTCTTGTCCCCTGCATCTAAATAACATCTCTAAAGTCTGTCTCTTCCTGACTGTTGAATGAGCTAAAACTCATTGTTGCCCTGATTTATTCTTGTCTTGACAACTGCAATTCCCTACTGATCGGCCTCCCTTCTCTAAACTCTCCCCTTTCCAATCCATTCTTAATGGAGGAGCCAGGCTGATCTCCCTGACAGTCACTACACTGATGTCTCCTCCTCCCCCTGTACCAGTCACTACACTGATGTCTCCTCCTCCTCCTGTACCAGTCACTACACTGATGTCTCCTCCTCCTGTACCAGTCACTACACTGACGTCTCCTCCTGTACAGTCACTACACTGATGTCTCCTCCCCCTGTACCAGTCACTACACTGATGTCTCCTCCTCCTCCTGTACCAGTCACTACACTGATGTCTCCTCCTCCTCCTGTACCAGTCACTACACTGATGCCTCCTCCTGTACCAGTCACTACACTGATGTCTCCTCCTCCTGTACCAGTCACTACACTGATGTCTCCTCCTCCTCCTGTACCAGTCACTACACTGATGTCTCCTCCTCCTGTACCAGTCACTACACTGATGTCTCCTCCTGTACCAGTCACTACACTGATGTCTCCTCCTTCTCCTGTACCAGTCACTACACTGATGTCTCCTCCTGTACCAGTCACTACACTGATGTCTCCTCCTCCTCCTGTACCAGTCACTACACTGATGTCTCCTCCTCCTGTACCAGTCACTACACTAATGTCTCCTCCTCCTGTACCAGTCACTACACTGATGTCTCCTCCTCCTGTACCAGTCACTACACTGATGTCTCCTCCTCCTGTACCAGTCACTACACTGATGTCTCCTCCTGTACCAGTCACTACACTGATGTCTCCTCCTCCTGTACCAGTCACTACACTGATGTCTCCTCCTCCTGTACCAGTCACTACACTGATGTCTCCTCCTCCTGTACCAGTCACTACACTGATGTCTCCTCCTGTACCAGTCACTACACTGATGCCTCCTCCTCCTCCTGTACCAGTCACTACACTGATGTCTCCTCCTGTACCAGTCACTACACTGATGTCTCCTCCTCCTGTACCAGTCACTACACTGATGTCTCCTCCTGTACCAGTCACTACACACTGATGTCTCCTCCTCCTGTACCAGTCACTACACTGATGTCTCCTCCTCCCCCTGTACCAGTCACTACACTGATGTCTCCTCCTCCTGTACCAGTCACTACACTGATGTCTCCTCCTGTACCAGTCACTACACTGATGTCTCCTCCTCCTCCTGTACCAGTCACTACACTGATGTCTCCTCCTGTACCAGTCACTACACTGATGTCTCCTCCTCCTCCTGTACCAGTCACTACACTGATGTCTCCTCCTGTACCAGTCACTACACTGATGTCTCCTCCTCCTGTACCAGTCACTACACTGATGTCTCCTCCTCCTGTACCAGTCACTACACTGATGTCTCCTTCTCCCCCTGTACCAGTCACTACACTGATGTCTCCTCCTCCTGTACCAGTCACTACACTGATGTCTCCTCCTCCTCCTGTACCAGTCACTACACTGATGTCTCCTCCTGTACCAGTCACTACACTGATGTCTCCTCCTCCTGTACCAGTCACTACACTGATGTCTCCTCCTCCTGTACCAGTCACTATACTGATGTCTCCTCCTCCTGTACCAGTCACTACACTGACACCTCCTCCTGTACCAGTCACTACACTGATGTCTCCTCCTGTACCAGTCACTACACTGATGTCTCCTCCTCCTCCTGTACCAGTCACTACACTGATGTCTCCTCCTCCTGTACCAGTCACTACACTGATGTCTCCTCCTCCTGTACCAGTCACTACACTGATGTCTCCTCCTGTACCAGTCACTACACTGATGTCTCCTCCTCCTGTACCAGTCACTACACTGATGTCTCCTCCTCCTGTACCAGTCACTACACTGATGTCTCCTCCCCCTGTACCAGTCACTACACTGATGTCTCCTCCCCCTGTACCAGTCACTACACTGATGTCTCCTCCTCCTCCTGTACCAGTCACTACACTGATGTCTCCTCCTCCTGTACCAGTCACTACACTGATGTCTCCTCCTCCTGTACCAGTCACTACACTGATGTCTCCTCCTCCTGTACCAGTCACTACACTGATGTCTCCTCCTCCTGTACCAGTCACTACACTGATGTCTCCTCCTGTACCAGTCACTACACTGATGTCTCCTCCTCCTGTACCAGTCACTACACTGATGTCTCCTCCTCCTGTACCAGTCACTACACTGATGTCTCCTCCCCCTGTACCAGTCACTACACTGATGTCTCCTCCTCCTCCTGTACCAGTCACTACACTGATGTCTCCTCCTGTACCAGTCACTACACTGATGTCTCCTCCTCCTCCTGTACCAGTCACTACACTGATGTCTCCTCCCCCTGTACCAGTCACTACACTGATGTCTCCTCCTCCTCCTGTACCAGTCACTTTTTATAAATGAATAAAAAAATAATAACAACAACAACAATAATAAAAACAATAATAACAACAACAACAACAACTATACCAACAATTATAACAACAATAATAACAACAATTATAACAACAATTATTACAACTATTATTATTATTATTATTATTATTATTATATAAATACCTCAAACTTATTTGGAGCTTTAAATTCAATCAGTGGGACAATGGATGCCGGCGGCTTTTTGTAAGCTGCATAAACAATGCTGTGTAACAGTAACAAAGTCCAGTTGCAACCTGTAAAAAATAAAATAATAATTAATAATAATAATAATAATAATAATAATAATAATATAACAGATAACTAAATCATCTTTTCACAATTATTGCAAGCAGACAAGACATTTTAGACTTATACTTTACTTTCATTCACATGATGTTCTGGATCTCTGCCGCTAGTATACATCAAGATAATGTCGGCATGGTAGGCTTCAATAACCCAAATACTCTACTAGTGATTACATTACATACAGCATATGTTTCATTTGCAGGACACAAAATAGTCATCTATGTCGGAGTAGGAGTCACAGCGCCACCAACTGGAAACTACCACACTGCACCATGAGTACCACATTGCCCCACAGACTGCTGTGATTTTTTTTTTTTCTTTTTTTTTTTCCACTGAGGAATCTCTAAAACAGTACAAACACATTGGAATTTTTTCCCCCCAGATACTGAAATCTCCCAATGTGCATTTTTCTTGCAGTATTAGGCCATGTTCACATGGTGTAAGACACCGGCCGTTCTGTGACCCAGCCGAGTCACAGAACGGCCAGTGCAAGAGAAGTTCATCCCGGCCGGTACTGCGGTATTGGCCGGATGATCATCACTTTTGATGAATTGTGATGTGTGCGCCCGCATCTCAATTCCCCGCTGCACACAATGGAGCATGCGGCCAGAACCGCACGCTCCATTGTATGAACTGACAGGTTCTCTGCTGCCTATATTCAATGAAAAGCGGTCGCAGAAAACTGATGTTATTTTTTTTTTACGTGGCCCTTAGCCATCCTGGCCGGAGTGGATACTACGTGTATACACTCCGGCCGGGATTCCATTCATTGCAATAAAACGTATGTTGTGTATGAAAGACGGCAGTTGTTGCAAATTGCAACAATGGTCGTGATTTATACACAGTATACGTTGTGTGAACATGGCTCTACAATACATAAAGTCTCTTACAACAGGAAAGGCTACTTCTCCATTGTTATTAGACCACTAATAATGTAACCACTATTCATAAATAAATAGTATAAATAAATAAATAATAATAATAATAATAATAATAGTTGGATACATCTAGATTGGTAGGTGTTGATGATGTATGATCTCATTGACCTCTCGCCCATAGCTTCCCATAGTACTCACCACATTTGGGATATGAGACCATCATTAAATCCTCTTCACGCGCTTCAAAGGTTTCAATGGTTTTAAACGTTTCGACATCACAGTTTGCGTGTGGATACGTCACTCCTTTGTAGGTGAACATCAGGGCCTCTTTCGGCACCTTCTTGGCTCCCTCTATAGCTTGTTCAAATTCTTCAAGGACTTTTGAGTTGGCCATTGTGATATGAAGTAGGACTGCACAGGCTGCAGAGAACAGTCTACTGTGTGTATGTCCTATACGTTACACTCCTATACAGGTTACAGGCGGGGGATGAACCAAGGAGGGAAGGTATTTAGGAGGCTGTTCTGCTTTTGCTGCAGCTTTTAACCTCTTACACTCAGGTATATTATGATTACATAACTGCTGGAGCCAAATCATGGTTCAACCCAGATCATCTTTATAGGCAGGAACAACTATAGCGGTCACATCTACAGTGGGGGGTAATAAGTATTTGATACGTTGCCGATTTGGCAAATTTTCTCCCCTATAAAGAATGGAGAGGTGTGTAATATTTATCATAGGTTCAATTCACCAGTGAGGGACAGAATCTATAGCAAAAAAATTCCGTAAATCACATTGTATGATTTTAAATATTTATTTTGCAATTTATTGCATTAAATAAGGATTTGATACAAATGGAAAAACAGGACTTGATATTTGGTGCAGAAACCTTTGTTTGCAGTCACAGAGGTCGGACGTTTCCTGGAGGTCCTGACCAGGTTTGCAGACACTGCAGCAGGGATTGTGTCCCCCTCCTCCACACACATCTTCTCAAGATCTTTCAGGTTTCGGGGCTGTCACTGGGCGACATTGAGTTTCAACTCCCTCCAAAGATTTTCTATTCGGTTCAGGTGTGGAGACTGGCGGCCGCTCCAGGATCTTCTAATGCTTCTTACACAGCCGCTCCTTAGTTGTCCCGGCTGTAAGTATCCTCCTTAGTTGTCCCGGCTGTCTGTCTCCTCCTTAGTTGTCCCGGCTGTGGGTTTCCTCTTTAGTTGTCCCGGCTGTGTGTTTCCTCCTTAGTCGTCCCGGCTGTGGGTTTCCTCCTTAGTTGTCCCGGCTGTAAGTATCCTCCTTAGTTGTCCCGGCTGCGTGTTTCTTCCTTAGTTGTCCCGGCTGCGTGTTTCTTCCTTAGTTGTCCCGGCTGAGTGTTTCCTCCTTAGTTGTCCCGGCTGTGGGTTTCCCCCTTAGTTGTCCCGGCTGTGGGTTTCCTCCTTAGTTGTCTACCCTACCCGTGCCCTACGCTCCTCTAATGACTTACGATTAACATCCACCTTGATCCGCACCTCTCACTCCCGTCTCCAGGACTTCACCCGAGCTGCACCAGTTCTATGGAATACATTACCCAAGACTGTCAGGCTCACCACCAATACACAAAGCTTCAAACGTGCCCTCAAAACACATCTGTTCAAACAGGCTTACCAGGTTCCCTAATTTTGACTCAACCCTCAACCCCCCCTCCACACACACACACACACACACACACACAGACACATACATACACGCGCACACACACACCAAGCATTTAAGCACTTAGACCTGTGCATGCAGGCATTGGCTGGTGACAGGTTCACCCCCCCTTACCCGCACTGCCTTATTCATAAAGATGGCCGGACCATAAGAACAATGATGCACTTTGCCCCTCTGCCATTTTGTCTCGCACCCCCTCCTGATAGTGTGTAAGCTCATGCATGCGAGCAGGGACCTCACTCCTCATGTATGGATAATTATATGTATCTCTGTAATGTCGATTTTTTGTCTATGTATGTACCCCCAGAATTGTAAAGTGCTGCGGAATCTGTTGGCGCTATATAAATAAAAATTATTATTATTATTATTATTATTATTATTAGTTGTCCCGGCTGTGGGTTCCCTCCTTAGTTGTCCCGGCTGTGTATTTCCTCCTTAGTTGTCCCGGCTGTGGGTCTCCTCCTTAGTTGTCCCGGCTGTGTGTCTCCTCCTTAGTTGTCCCGGATGTGGGTCTCCTCCTTAGTTGTCCCGGCTGTGTGTCTGCTCCTTAGTTGTCCCGGCTGTGTGTTTCCTCCTTAGTTGTCCCGGCTGTGGGTTTCCTCCTTAGTTGTCCCGGCTGTAAGTATCCTCCTTAGTTGTCCCGGCTGTGTGTCTCCTCCTTAGTTGTCCCGGCCGGGGGTTTCCTCCTTAGTTGTCCCGGCTGGGGGTTTCCTCCTTAGTTGTTCCGGCTGTGGGTTTCCTCCTTAGTTGTCCCGGCTGGGGGTTTCCTCCTTAGTTGTTCCGGCTCTCGGTTTCCTCCTTAGTTGTCCCAGCTGTGTGTTTCCTCCTTAGTTGTCCCGGCTGTGTGTCTCCTCCTTAGTTGTCCCGGCTGGGGGTTTCCTCCTTAGTTGTTCCGGCTGTGGGTTTCCTCCTTAGTTGTCCCGGCTGTGGGTTTCCTCCTTAGTTGTCCCGGCTGTGGGTTTCCTCCTTAGTTGTTCCGGCTCTGGGTTTTCTCCTTAGTTGTCCCGGCTGTTGGTTTCTTCCTTAGTTGTCCCAGCTGTGGGTTTCCTCCTTAGTTGTCCCGGCTGTGTGTCTCCTCCTTAGTTGTCCCGGCTGTGGGTTTCCTCCTTAGTTGTCCCGGCTGGGGGTTTCCTCCTTAGTTGTTCCGGCTGTGGGTTTCCTCCTTAGTTGTCCCGGCTGGGGGTTTCCTCCTTAGTTGTCCCGGCTGTGGGTTTCCTCCTTAGTTGTCCCGCCTGTGTGTTTCCTCCTTAGTTGTCCCGGCTGGGGGTTTCCTCCTTAGTTGTCCTGGCTGTGGGTTTCCTCCTTAGTTGTTCCGGCAGGGGTTTCCTCCTTAGTTGTTCCGGCTGTGGGTTTCCTCCTTAGTTGTTCCGGATGTGGGTTTCCTCCTTAGTTGTCCCTGCTGTGTGTTTCCTCCTTAGTTGTCCCGGCTGTGGATTTTCTCCTTAGTTGTCCCGGCTGTGTGTCTCCTCCTTAGTTGTTCTGGCTGTGTGTTTCCTCCTTAGTTGTTCCGGCTGGGGTTTCCTCCTTAGTTGTCCCGGCTGTGTGTTTCCTCCTTAGTTGTTCCGGCTGTGTGTTTCCTCCTTAGTTGTCCCGGCTGTGTGTTTCCTCCTTAGTTGTTCCGGCTGTGGGTTTCCTCCTTAGTTGTCCCGGCTGTGGGTTTCCTCCTTAGTTGTTCTGGCTGTGTGTTTCCTCTTTAGCTATCCCGGCTGTGGGCCTTCTCCTTAGTTGTCCCGGCTGTGTGTCTCCTCCTTAGTTGTTCCGGCTGTGTGTTTCCTCCTTAGTTGTCCCGGCTGTGTGTTTCCTCCTTAGTTGTCCCGGCTGTGTGTTTCCTCCTTAGTTGTTCCGGCTGTGGGTTTCCTCCTTAGTTGTCCCGGCTGTGGGTTTCCTCCTTAGTTGTTCTGGCTGTGTGTTTCCTCTTTAGCTATCGCGGCTGTGGGTCTTCTCCTTAGTTGTCCCGGCTGTGTGTATCCTCCTTAGTTTTTCCTCCTTAATACCAAAAAGTTCTACTTTGGTCTCATTTGAGCACATGACCTCCTTTGTCTTCTCTGCATCATACAGAAGGTCATTGGTGAACTTCAGACGGGTCTGTACATGTGCTGGTGTAGGCAGGGGGATCTTGCGTGCTCTGCAGGATTTTAATCCATGACGGCGTAGTGTATTACTGTGGTCCCAGCTCCCTTTAAGTCATTGACTCTGGCCTCTTGTATCATTCTGGGCTGATTCCTGATCTTTTTCAGACTCACCCTAAGGGCCCTATTCCACAGTAACGATAATCGGCCGAATCGGCCCCATTCGGCCCGATTCGGCCGATTATTGCTCGGTGAAATAGAGAGAACGATCAGCCGATGATCGTGTCATCGGCTGATCGTTCATTTAGGGCCAGACCTAAAATCATCGTTCCACCACCGCACATCGCTACGGTTGAATAGCGGTGTGCGGCGGGCGACCGACGATTTGAGAAGCAGCAGCAGCATCATCATACATTACCTGTAAGGTCTTCTGCTCCGCTCTGTCTTCCTCTCCGGATCCCTCGCGCTCTATCTTCAGAATAGCCTGTCAGCTGACGGTGCGCTCAGCCAATCACAGGCCGGGACCCCCACGGCCTGTGATTGGCTGAGTGGCCTGTCAGCTGACAGGCCATTCTGAAGATAGAGCTTGCGGGACCCGGAGAGGAAGACAGAGCGGAGCAGAAGACCTGAAAGGTAATGTATGATGCTGCAAGAGCTGCAAGGACATCGGTAACGATGTCCCTGCAGCCCTCGCTCAACGATCATCGAGCCGTGGAATAGGCCCAGTAAACGAGCGGCGATCTAGCAGATCGGCGCTCGTTTACATCGTTGATCGGGCCCTCCTCGGCCCGTGGAATAGGACCCTTACCCCATGAGGTAAGATCTTGCACAGAGCCCCAGACTGAGGAAGTTTGACAGTCATCTTGTCTTTCTTTCATTTTCTAATAATTGCACCAACAGTTGTTGTCTTCTCGCCAAGCTGCTTGCCTATTTTTCTGGCAGCAGCTTGATAAATTCTGCAGAAAGATATACAACGTGCTCAAAAACACCAAAATAATGATTCAAAAAGAATGATACATATCTCCCTGAATTGTTTCATAAACGTGTATCTGCTGAATGCATTCATTTTTTAATCTTTGTTATTTATGAGTAGAAAACTTTTCCCATCTTCCACATTCCACAATATCCCTTCTTCCCCCTTTCCATATATCATCACTACTTCCGATCCTCTTTCCTAACATATACATTTTTAACATGCTTTTCTGTGCAACAACATAGTCATTGTGAAGAATTTACAAAAATTTTTTATACATTCAGAAACAGATATATACAGAAATATACATATACTGGACAGTTTGTAGTGTAATCCTTTGTCTGGTAAGGCCATTTGGAGCACTGGGGGCGGGGCTTACAGCCATCCCGCCGGGGGCGGACAGGTGCTAAGGGGGCGGTAGCCCTGCTCCGGGTAATCCAAAAGGACCTTACCAGCCACAGGATTATACTAAAAACTGCATGGAAATGTCGCCAAGGATGAGGGTAATAGACCTCCATTCTCAGCGCCCCATCTTACATTCTTCACCAGACCTTTTAAATCTAATCTTTCTTTATTCCTTCATGTATACCTGTGTATACTATAGTGTACCGCAGAGCTTTATTACTTCTGATCCTTCCTTTTACTTCTGATCCTTATACATTTCTCAGTCCTGTTAAATCTTCATGCACCAGAAATGTCGGGATTCATGGCCGGAATTTTTATTTTCTTCCCCATTTCCCCTGAGTCCAGAAATGTTGATGTTCTTAAGGGGCCCAAACATTACTGTGTCTAGTATTTCACACTCGCCCTGCTTCAAGGGGAAACGGAATGCCCAAGTCAGGAAGGAAAAATGTGGAAGCTTTAAATCGCACACTATTCTGAGGCATTCTATGTAATGTGACGTGTTTTTTTCTCAGTTAATGCCCTAAATATGATCAATGTAAATGTAGAATACTTCCCCCCCCCCCCCATTGACATTTTGAAAAAATTCTAGAACAACCACCATATAGACTAGGTCAGTGTTCCCATAGGTGTAGAACAAGTGAGGTCTCCTTCAGAGGTGTTCCCTGGACAAACCCACAGTAAGACCCCCAGCTCTATATAATGCTTCAAGCTTTACTTGTCATCAAAAAAAAAAAAAAAATTAAAAACCCACTGGTGAATCCGGCGCATTTAAGACTGTTAATCGCTTTTAATCATGGCCTAAAAAGTTTATGCGGTTTATACACAGAGCCCATTCCCTTCATGGTCTCAGACATGCCTAAATAGACCTGCGGTGGGGACTGATATTCACACGGATTGGCTTCTGTTTTTTCCCTGTGTATATACTGCATGAGCTGAAATGTGTCGGCCCGTCCGGTGATGTTTTTTAGATTGACTAATAAAGATTGAAAGTGATTTATGGAGCTGAGAGTCTTCTGCGTCAAAAGTTATTTCAAATGCCAGTAACACTTTAAAAGGCTTCTTAAAGGAGCCAACAATTGACTGAAAAGGAAGCTTCCTCCAGTAGATGGCACCAGAGAGCTATTTTGCAAATCCTTTCCAGTTTAACCTCTTAACTCCATATCCACTTTTGGCGTTGAGGAGAAAGGCCCATTTCTCCCAATGTCACCTGTTTCATTTTATGTGCTATAACTTTGTGAAACTTTTAACTTATTTAAAAGATTATGAGATTTTTTGTGACAAAATAAACTTCATGTTAGTAGTAAGTTTAGTGAAACAAGAAGTATTTTTTAGTGAAAAACCCTAAAATTTCATAGCAAAATGTAAAATTATAATTTTCCTAGGTTTAAAATTATCTGCTTGTAACAAGGATAGTCACACAGCACAAATAAGATAATTATTCAAGATTTATAAAATGTCTACTCTGTGTTGGCATCATTTGGTAAAGGTCCTTTTACTTTTTAGGATGTTATAAGGCTTTAGAAGTTAGAATTAGGCTGAGTTCACACTACGCTTTTGCGATGGAAAAACAGATGCAATTGTGTGCATCCATTTTGATCCATTTTTCCACTGACTTACATTTTAGAAAAAAAAAAAGGATCAAATTGCATCCTTTTTTAACATACACGAAAACATACTTGACCTGATTTTTCTGTACGTTAAAATGGAAGCTTTTATAATGAAAGTCAATGGGAAAAAAAACAGATGAAAACGGATGCACACAAAACGGATTGCATAAATGGATTGCAAAAACGTAGTTTGAAACCAGCCTTAGCAATTTTAAAAATTCACATACAGTAACAGCAGCAACAATCAGGTACAGCAACAAGGGCAAGAATTAGGTGCACTTACTGGCAACAATCAGGTGCGCTAATGGGCGGCAATGAATTACACTAACTGGTGGTGATAATCAGGTACTGCAACAGAGGAAAGGGAGGACAATCAGAGACAGCAACACAGGACAGGGAGGACAATAAGGTACAGCAACAGAGAACAGGGATGACAATCATGTACAGCAACAGAGGACAGGGATGACAATCAGGTACGGTAACAAGGGCAACAATCAGGTGCACTAATGGGCGGCGATGAAATACACTAGCTGGTGGCGACAATCAGGTACAACAACAGAGGAAAGGGAGGACAATCAGAGACAGCAACAGAGGACACTGTGGACAATCAGGTACAGCAACAGATGACAGGGAGGAAAATCAGGTACAGCAACAGAGGACAGAGATGACAATCTGGAACAGTAACAGAAGACAGGGATGACAACCATGTACAGCAACAGAGGACAGGGATGACAATCGGGTACAGCAACATAGGACAGGGATGACAATCAGAGACAGCGACAGAGGACAGGGAGAACAATCAGGTAAAACAACGGAAGGAAGGAAGGGCAATCATGTACAGCAACAGAGGACAGGGATAACAATCAGATACAGCAACAGAAGACAGGGACAACAATTGGGTAGAGCAAAAGGGCACAAAGGCAACAAGTAAATACAGCAACAGGGCACATAGGCAGCAAGTAGATACAGAAACAGAGGCCAGGGAGGACAATCAGGTACAGCAACAAAGGACAGGGAGGGGACAATCAGATACAGAAACAGGACAGGGATGACAATCAGGTGCAGCAACATCGGACAGGGAGGACAATAAGGTGCAGCAACTGGGCACAGAGGCAAAAAGTAGATACAGCAACAGGGGCAACAATCAGGTACAAGGGGTTAATTTGTAATGATAGACTAATCACAGCGATCCCCGCTTGAGGCCAGCAGTAATAGTCATTTAACTTATTCCTGTACATGTACATGGGTTTGCGCCAAAGTGGAGCAACCCCAGTTACACATATATCCTTTACTTCTGTATGTGACTTAAGAAAAGAGTTGTTCAAACAAATTTTACAATCGTTAGTAATTGCTAGCTGATTTTAAGGAAATTATAGCTTTACTGTAATTAAAAAATAATAAAAATAAAAAATATATATTGTTTAAAAAGATTATTTAGATGACAGGAAGAGTTTGTATTCAGGGCTTTAGCTATAGGGATCACAGTCACACCTGGCATTACTGCTGACTGTACCCAATTGTCCTTCTACCACATGGTTATAGGATACTAGTACAGATCTTATGGGCTCTGGTGCACTGGTAGACATGTCGGCAGAATGTTATTGAGAAAAGCAAAATAATCCTAATGAAGAGAACTCGGAGCTCTGTGAGTATAACATCTTGTGCTCTTATACATCAGGGTTAACACTGCTCAATACTTTTCTCCTCTTTCCTCTTGCTTTGGATTAGGAGCATAATACGTTCCGGGGCGGCGCTTGTAATCCAAATCCACTCTTAAACCAAAGCAAATTTTTCCTTAAGAAATCATAGAAATGCCGACAATTGGTTCCACACCCCAAAAATAATGATTTATTATTCAGAATAACATGTAAAACAGATGAAACAAACATTCAGATACAGCAGAATCTGTGATATTATAAGTTACTGTCCAGTAATGGAGAGGATGGGAAACACAAGGGCGGACAGAGACTGCAGGGAGCATGAAGGAATGAGCAGGGAGATGTGGGCACATACATGCAGCGCTCTCTGTGCAGGGAGAGAGGGGTTACAGCTATGGAGAGATTACCACCACAGTCCTGTCCCCTGATGTAAGCCCCAGCCTGATGTGGATCTGCTTTGATTTGGAAGGTGAGGGAGACTTCCTGGGTCAGAGTACAGGGCTGTAGACCCGCTATGCAGACCATGCCCCTCCCCCACTCCCCCTCCCACCCAGCACAGGGAGCTCTTACACCAAAGCAATGCTCTTACACCAAGTCACAATTTTGAAAAACTCTGAGCTCTTAAACCAAAACGCTCTTAAACCAAGTTACTCTTAAACCGAGGTACCACTGTATATGCCTGTACAACAGAGGAAAATAGTTACAGTGTGCCATGCAAGGTCATGATGTGAAACTAACCTTCTATTATAACCAGTACAACTGTATTGCATCATACAGTAAATGACACACCAGCTGCAATATGTCTGTAATAATGTCCAGTAAGGAATAAAAACTTCCCAGTCTGATGTAATATACCAGAAATAATCGCTAACAATGGCAGATGGAGCGGCCACAGCCTCATAGTATGGATCTACAGTTACATGGTGTGCCGCTGCCCACTGTTCTGCCTTCTGCATGTAGACGATGGGGCATTCACGTATCACATGTGCACGGACAGTATTCTGCAGACCAGACCTCAGAGCTCACGGCATCACAATTCATTACTATGCCGGGAGTGAAGTCCGGAGCTCTTCTTCCACATTTGGGTTGTTAGAAGGGAAATTTGTGAAGTTACTAAAGTGAATCTCATTGCTGTAATTCATATTCAAAACTGCTGACACTATGAGATTGTTGTTTGGCCATGGAGAAAAATGGTACCTATCCTATCATATACAGGACCATATTTACAACCTGTGCTGCCCTAGGCACTCGGACTTAAAGGGGTTGTCCAGCAAAACTCTTTTTCTTTCAAATCAACTGGTGTCAGAAAGTTATAAAGATTTGTAATTTACTTCTATTAAAAAATCTCAAGTCTTCCCATACTTATCAGCTGCTATATGTCCTGCAGGAAATGTTGTTTAATTTTTAGTCTGACACAGTGCTCTCTGCTGACATCTCTGGCCGAGACAGGAACTGTCCAGAGCAGGAGAGGTTTTCTATGGGGATTCCTATAAAACCGAGACAGAGTCTCGGCCAGAGATGTCAGCAGAGAGCACTGGGCCAGACTGAAAATAAAACAACATTTCATGCAGGACATACAGCAGCTGATAAGTATGGGAAGACGTGAGATTTTTTTATAGAAGTAAATTACAAATCTATATAACTTTCTGACACAAGTTGATTTGAAAGAAAAAAAAACCTTTAATACACCCCATTATGGTGATTTCACAAGCGTCAAAATGTTTTCATGCAGATCTGTTACAGCAAAACATGTTATGTGTGGATTTGGGCAGATTGTGGATGTCATCACAATACAAAGAAAATGGTAAAATTTACCATAAATCCACAACTAATGGACATGCTGCAGTGCAAATCTGCAGGGAAAGGTTTTTTTTTATTATTTTAAACTCACTGCTGTGCTGCCCCCTTAAAACCGCCGCCCTGGGCACAGGACCACTGGTGCCTAATAGCAAATACAGCCCTGATCATACATCTGTCTGTGCTTCCAGAATGTCGGAAAACATTATTATCAGTTTGGACGGCGAATTGCAGCAGACAGGTTCCCTTTAAAAAGATTGCAGGGCTTTCCGCAGCAGAGTGAGCTTTGAGACATGCAGGGAAGATGTGACCTGTGTCTATACAGATCAACGGTAAAACGGGTCTAATGTTACAGGAAAGGTGCTCACTGCTCACCTGTGTGTCTATGGTAAAGAGAAAAAAATAAACAAACAAAAAATAAATAAGTAAGTAAATAAATAAATAAATAAATAAATAGAGTTAACAGTAAACAAATAATAAAATGATATAACTAATAAAAATGTAACAATTAAAATGTAAAAAATAAAATAAAAAAACAAGCCCCCCCTTTTTCCAAAAAAAGTGCACAACTGACCAACCACACATATATATATATATATATATATATGTATATACACACACATATATACACACACACACACACACACGATGAATGAACAACCTTTGGCTGTGCTCACACAACGTATGTTGTCGTAAAAGTACGTCCGTTGTTGCTGATTACAACGGCAGTGATTAATACAAAGATATACGTTGTGTTGCCGTCTATGGAATCCCTAGCGGCGTCGCGAAAAAACTGACATATCAGTTTTCTGCAGCCGCTATTTATAATAGCGGCTGCAGAAAACCCTGTCAGTGCACACAATGGAGCATGCGGCTCCGGCCGCACGCTCTATAGTGTGCAGTGGGGAGTTCTTAAGCAGGCGCGTGCATAAGAACTCTGCGGCGCTAAATATCATCTGTCCGGTACTGCGGGATGATCTTTTCTGAGGCTGTTCCGTGACCTGGCCAGGTGATGGAACGGTCGGTCTCATACTACGTGCCCTAAAACATAGACATTTTTATTACCTTAAAAAAAATAAGAATAAGAATAAAATAATTAGGGAGCCCGCGTGTCTCTCAATAATGAAGACCAACAAATTGAGGCTGTCTAAAAAAATAAAATGCTGTTAGAAAACAATATTTTTCCTTTGGTCCCAAAGGCCCCAAATAACCCCGGTCATGAGAGGTTACAGGGTTAAAGGGTTACAGTCTTTCCTGTCACTAATTCATTTTCTACTCTGGATCATACGCTGCGACCTTTGCACACTCTAGTTCAAGCAGTGATGTAACAGGAAGATTAGACGTGCGAGAACTTTGTCATGCTAAGTCACAGTGAGAAGACAAATAATGGCCGTCTTTGTGCGCTCGTTTACTGTGCGGCTTCATTCATCATACAGGAAAGGACTGGTGTTAGTGCACATGATAGTGTTTATGTACATAGGTGTGTTACTTTATGACTCCTTTAGCCCAGTAGCTGACAGACTAGTGCAATGTTTCAAGGAGAGAATATCAGACCTAATGCGCCTGACGGAACGTGTAGTAAGGAATCCAGAAAAATAAAAGCTCTGTATCCTCCAGTTAATAATTGGTTCCCCATACCCAGCAGGACTATAATTCAGATGTCGCTTATATATCCCGTCCGCCGCGCCTCCTCTCCATATCCAGGAATGTTCAGCACGGCCAAGCTTTCCTGTATTCTCTATGGGAGGGGTAAGCTGCAGTGAGAGAATTTTTGCTGCGGCTTATCTCTCTCTGAACAAAGGGGTCAGCAGTGATTTTTCATCATGGCCCCTATCCCCACTGACATCATCGTTAGCTGTGGTTGCAGATGGCCCCTTCTGCTCTGTACCCACAATCTGTCCCCCCCCCAAAAACGTTTATACTGTCAGCTGCTTTTAATCCGAGATCTGTCCTGGGGTCCGTTCGGCAGGTGATGCAGTTATTGTCCTAAGAAACAACTTTTAAACTTGCAGCCCTGTGTCAAATTGGTGTTGCCTAGAGTGTCTGTGCCCTAGGCCTGCACCGCCTTTCCGTCCCTCCTCCCTGTCCTCCTCAGGGATTTTTCCTAATCATCATCTGAACACTGCACGCACGTGTGCCTTAAAGGGGAAGTCCACCCGAGAGCTAAAAAAAATTAAATTCTTCCAAACCTAGCTGGTCTTACTCACCAAGCTCCCCTGAGTATTTTGAGCCGTCTCCAGTCTTTCTAGCTGCCACCATTCCTGAGTTACAAGTTTTTCTAAAAATTGGTCTATATCCAAGATGGTGCCGGCCAGGAAACTACATTTCCCAGCGTGCAGTGCGCCTCAGAGCCAACTGCCAAGTATCTGTCTCATCTTGTAGTCAATCAGTCAATCACAGACTCAATCTGCTTCAGCTTCACACTGTAAACAAAATACTGTATATATCAATCTATCCGTATCCACAGCCACTCGTATGTGGGCTATTGTGAGTTCTTTGAGATTTAGACGCAGTGGGGGAAGGGGGGGCTAGGTGCTCACTGATTGGTGTGATGTCAGTGGTGGGCGGGGTTAGAAATGAGGTGTTACAGCTTGCCTGGCTACAGAAGAGACCAAGTTTATGTGACTTTGGTCTAAGAAGGGAGGGGGGGGGGGGCGGACAGAGGAGCCGAGACCATGTGGACCTTGTGCAGTGTTCAGACAAGTGGTGATTAGGAGAAATCCTGTCTGGGGCATTTCTAATGGTGAGAGGGCGGGATTAGGGACGGAGAGGCGGCCTACTCCTCTAGCTAGTTTTCACTCTGCCACCATGTTACTCACTGAAAACTCTTACACACTTACTGCAGTATTAGACAGCCCAAGCCACAGTGTAAATTGGCGCTGATCTGCTAAAGCCTCTTAAATGGCTCGAAACCGCCCGAAAAGGACCTATTATAATCCACTACTGCCCA
Organism: Dendropsophus ebraccatus; assembly: GCF_027789765.1. Classification (NCBI taxonomy): domain Eukaryota; kingdom Metazoa; phylum Chordata; class Amphibia; order Anura; family Hylidae; genus Dendropsophus; species Dendropsophus ebraccatus. Next base: position 67,042,246 of record NC_091468.1, on the reverse strand, counting down.
GTACTGTCCCTGCCCTAGACTTCCCCCGGTACACCTCCCCCAGTAGTGTACCTACCCTAGACTTTCCCCAGCACACCTCCCCCAGTACTGTCCTTACCCTAAACTTCCCCCAGTACTGTCCCTACCCTAGACTTCCCTCGGTACACCTCCCCCAGTAGTATCCCTGCCCTAGACTTCCCCCGATACACCTCCCCCAGTAGTGTCCCTACCCTAGACTTCCCCCGTTACACCTCCCCCAGTAGTGTCCCTGCCCTAGACTTTCCCCAGCACACCTCCCCCAGTACTGTCCTTACCCTAAACGTCCCCCAGTACTGTCCCTACCCTAGACTTCCCTCAGTACACCTTCCCCAGTAGTGTCCCTGCCCTAGACTTCCCCCGGTACACCTCCCCCAGTAGTGTCCCTGCCCTAGACTTCCCCCGGTACACCTCCCCCAGTAGTGTACCTACCCTAGACTTCCCCCGGTACACCTCCCCCAGTAGTGTCCCTACCCTAGACTTCCCCCGGTACACCTCCCCCAGTAGTGTACCTACCCTAGACTTCCCCCGGTACACCTCCCCCAGTAGTGTCCCTACCCTAGACTTCCCCCGGTACACCTCCCCCAGTAGTGTCCCTGCCCTAGACTTTCCCCAACACACCTCCCCCAGTACTGTCCCTACCCTAGACTTCCCCCCGCACACCTCCCCCCGAGCAGACATGGGCAGCATTACCCTGCCACTATAGTTAGCTCTATCTTCAGGGAAGGGTGGGGTTAAACTATGCAATTCCAGCCTGTTCATAGGGAGGGGACCCTGCCCCCACCCGTCTCATGACTCTGTCAGCAGGTTTATGGTGTCCTATCTCAGGGTAGCATACACTAGTGACTTTATCACTTACATTGTTCTGTGCAGCTGATCCAGAGATCTCCCGTATAACATGGACAATAAGTAGTCCTTTCCATTATGTGTGTGTGCTCAGTAGTTCTGGATATTTATTAGCACCAGCTCCCTCTGCCCACCGACCGCTGATTGGCAGTTTTTATCTATACTAAGGATATATACTGTGTATATAAAAACAACTGTCAATCAGCAGCTGGAGGGAGGGGGGAGGGGTGTGAAAGAATCCTATTCTCCTGCATATTAGGAGAACGGCTGGACCGAATGCTGTAAGTAATACACCGATCTGTTCAGAATTTCTGTCACTAGTTTATGCTGTCCTCATTTAAAGGCCCTATTACACGGAAAGATTTTCCGCCGTATTTGGCAGATAACGGCCATTACGGCTGATAATCGTCCTGTGTAATAGAAGGCAATGATCAGCTGACAAGAACAATGTCGGCTGATCGTTGCTGTCGTTTGTCTATCAACATGTTGAAAGACAAATGACAATGATAGCAGCGATATGCTACCATCGCACCGAGGAACAGGAGCGACGGCAGCAGATTGCCCCTCTTCTCTATGGGCCGCCTGGATGATCTAGCGATCACCCGGGCAGCCCCCCCCCCCCCCCTTGTACGTCTTTACGTCTTTAAGGCACCATACACATAGTGACAGATTCCCTTTGAAATATCCTCCAAGTGCCAGTAATCCAATGAACAAAAAAAAAACACAACAATATAGCTGTAAAACTAATGAATTTTATTAAAACACTCACAGATTATGGGGATATAAAACATGAAGATTTTGGTTAATATGTACAATATTTCAGGTAGTTTATCTTCTCTCCGATTTTGGTTCCTGCAAGAAACTCCTCGAACTTGGCGTCTACCTCTTTGCTCTGTTCTTCAGTGAAAAGACTCTTCCAGTCCCCAATTTCTCCTTAGGAAAAAAAAAATAATAATAGTAGTCAGTTCATCAAATGATGCGGCTAACGGAACAGAAAAATACATCACACGTCAACGGTGGAATCATCCAGGAGCACAATTTGTTTATATAGAATTATTTATTTATATATTTGATCCTATTTTTTATGATGAAATATAACATAAATATATATATATATATATATATATATATATGACAATTATCTCCAGTTACAGTAAGAAGCAGTAAAACAGTAGAGGTCTGGGTGACAAGTATTTGGTGTAATTATATCTTTGCACAGTTTGGCAGATATTCCACCATTATGCTGATAAGGTAATCTCCAAGCCGAGTACACACCTGAGTCAATAGGAGCAGGAACTTTACCTAAGTAGCTGGCGCCACAGATATTAAGAGCAGTGCCCGGTATATCTAGATATTAGGACTCTATTTAGCTTCTCTAGTCCCAGGTTCAGTACTATACATCTTACCTGAACCTAGAGGCACCTTTCCAAATTTGTTGATCGAGACCATTGGAGGCGATTTATCAATTATCATAACTTTTTTTGTGTGTGTTTGTGTAGGCTTTAGCATAAAATAGTCACAAATGTTAGAGCAATTGCTTATTTTTTAAAAAAAAATATGCAATTTTCCCTGTGTCTTGTGCAATAAATTGAGAACATTGTGCACATACTGACGGTGTTGAGCTCAAACACTTTTTATACTAATCTTCTGGTTAAAGTTTTGACAGATTTTTCCCTTTATTTCAAAGGTAAAAAAAAAAAAAATCTGCATACATATGGCACCATCTTACTATCTATATTGGAAAATAATCCTAAAATATTACAGTTTTCATTCTTACCTTTAGGCCTAAAACTAGAGATGAGGAAATTTAGGGCCCTAATTACACGGGACGATTATTCTACGGAAAACCGCTATATCATTCAAATTTAAATGACAGTAAAGTAATACAGTAATATTACAGTAATAACTAGGGATGGTCCGAACCTGCCGAGGTTCGGGTTTGTATGAACCCCAACGCTCGGCATCAGATTCCCGCTGGGAACCATTTCCGAAGGTTCGGGTTCGTACAAACCCGACCCGAACCAGATTCGGACCATCTGTCCGGCCGCAGAACTCTGATGCGGGCGCATCAGCGTGCGCCCACATCAGAGCTTCCCATAGCCCAGAGTGAAGCAAGCGTCCGGAGCCGCTCACTTTACTGTGTGAACTGACAGGTCTTTCTGCGGCCGGAATTCATTGACATGTCAGTTTTTTGCGGCCCCGCATGGGCTCCCGGCCAGAGCGTATACAATGTGTGTACGCTCCGGCCGGGATCCCATTCATCAATAGGCATTGTTCCGTAGTTGTACGTTGTGTGAACATAGCCTTACAGTGATAGGTGACACTGGTAGAAAGAGAAAACAATGTTGAAGAAGGTGGCATGGATACAACCACTACATTGTTGCACTCATGGATGGTAAGATCAACTGAAGAAGAATATCTGGTCTATATTCACACAGGGTGAGTGCCGGGACCTATATTTTCTTCTAAGTAATACATTTCCTTTAAAGTCAATGGGCACTTGTGTATAAGTGGGGAGAGTATGGGCCCGTTATAAGGAGCGAGCGAGCGTCGACCTGTAAGATCAGTGGTCGCTTGCTCTTTGTTCCCTGCTTGTTGTCAGTGCTTACACAAGGGCGAGTGAGGGGGGGCAGGGAGCTGTGGGACCATCTTTAAATCATCCAGTAAGTCCACAGGAGATAATGGCGATAATGGCGGTCTGCTGCTGCCACTGTTCCTATTACACAGAGTGACGGCCAGCAGATAATTGCTATCGTTATCGTTATATTTTAGGTCATGCTTTAAATCAACGATCAGCCAACATTTGTGCCAACATGACCTATCACAAAAAACGATTATCAGCCGGAACGGCTGGTAATTGGCCAAGTATGGCCGATAATCACTTTGTGTAATAGTACCCTATCTTTGTATGTATGATGACGGAACATCTCAACGATAATGTGACGGAATGGTAAAAAGGCAAAATAAATGCCCCTCCCCCACTCCCCTCCCACCCAGTACAGGGAGCTCTTACACCAAAGCAATGCTCTTACAGCAAGTCACAATTTTGAAAAACTGTGAGCTCTAAAACTAAATGCTCTTAAACCAAGTTACTCTTACACCAAGGTACCACTGTACTTATAATACAACTCCTTATAATCCATATAACTACTTACCCTTTCGGAAAAAAACATTGCCAAGATTTCCATGCGTAGCTCCGGATTTTTCTTTCATGGACTTAAAAGTTGTTTTTTCCTCAACTTGCAGGATTTGCTCATCTGTCAGATTTATCCCATAGAAGTCACAGATTTTTCTTATGTTTGCAGGGAGATCCTTTAAAATGAATAAGCAGCACAATGACTTTAGAAGAAACAACTCAATCGAGTAAGGGTGCGTTTACACAGACAGATTTATCTGACAAATTTTGGAAGCCAAAGCCAGGAATGGATTTGTAAAGAGGATAGATCCCAGTCTGATCTCTGTTTACAGTCTGTTCCTGGCTTCGGCTTCAAAGATCTGTCAGATAAATCTGTCTGTGTAAACGCACCATAAGTCCCTAAAATATTCCTATATGGCAGAGCAAAAAATCTCACGATGCTTCTGACCGACCACTGTGGCAATTTGGTTAAGTTAATAAAATTTAAGTGACTCTGTACCCACAATCTGACCCCCCTCCCCCCCCAAACCACTTCAGATATCTGCTTTTACTCCAAGATCTGTCCTGGGGTCCGTTCGGCAGGTGATGCAGTTATTGTCCTAAAAAACAACTTTTAAACTTCCAGCCCCGTGCCCTACGGCCGCGGCTTAGAATATCTGTGCCCTAACTTTGCACCACCCCTCCGTCCCTCCTCCCCACCCTCTTCATCATTAGGAATGCCACTGGAACATTTTCTCCATGCTGAACATTTTCACAGGTGTCTTAATGATCCAGCCCATGTGCCGTGCTGACACAGCTGACAAATAGTAGGCAATCTGCCTGGAGCATTCCTAATGATGAGGAGGGCGGGGAGGAGGGACAGAGAGGGTGTGCCAGCCTAATGCATAGACAATCTAGGCCACTCTCGTTGGGCACGGGGCTGCCAGTTTAAAAGTAGTTTTTTAGGACAATAACTGCATCACCTGCCGAACGGACCCCAGGACAGATCTTGGATTAAAGGTAGCTATCTGAAGGTACAAGTGTTTTTTTTTTTTTTTGGGGGGGGGGTCAGATTGTGGGTACAGAGTCTCTTTAGCTAGAGAAACGGCCATTACATTTTGTGTTGGTTGGGTTTTCTGGGTTATAGTGAATTCTGGGCCGTCCTCAGGATAGGCCATCAGTATGTGACCGGTGGGGTGCGGACAGACCCTTGTCTCCATACATTGTGTTGTGGCCTTGCAGGGTTACTTCAGCTCAGCTACCATTGATGGGAATGGGAGTAGTTACGGCTTGATTGCATAGAAGCAAACTGTGTTTTCTTATGAATTTGCAGGTTTGCATGGTACAACAAGAGCCACAGGCACCTTAATTTACAATGTGAACAAGCTTTACAGGGGAACAAATCTAACCTGCTGATATGTCCCTATTGCAATTAGCCGTGTAATCCTCAGTCCAGTGAGACCGTTAGGAGCACTGCCCGCCCCCATAGCGCTGACCCACCCACAGTCAGACCACCCCTTTTTATTGATAATGAATGGAGCGGGCCAGCAGGGGTGGATGAAGGTAATAGACATACTATAAGAGACATACCATAAGAGACATACTATAAGAGACATACCATAAGAGACATACCATAAGAGACATACTATAAGAGACATACCATAAGAGACATACTATAAGAGACATACCATAAGAGACATACCATAAGAGACATACCATAAGAGACATACTATAAGAGACATACTATAAGAGACATACTATAAGAGACATACTATAAGAGACATACTATAAGAGACATACCATAAGAGATATAGCTTCCTCCTCGGTGTCTCTTGTGCAATAGGGACATATCAGCAGACTAGATTCATCCAACCTGCTGATTGTTCCCCTCTAATTTGAGTGACATCTACAACATCTTGTTTCTCAGCAATTATTGTAGGCTGTTTTTAATATTAGGGGTAAAGACAACCCAGAATAGTCTCTTCAAGGTAGAACTGATGAACATAAACTCTTATTTCTGATACTGGCTTAGTATTAGGCTATGATGACGCACTGTAAAATCATACCAAAATACAGCTGTAATTTTGAGGTGCAAATACGGCCGTATTTTCAGCGTTATAATGCGCTATTGAAATCAATGGGAAATTGTCGGGCTACAGGACCTGCAGTGCGGCTACTGTCAACAGAGATTAGAACTTATCCACGCTGAGGGGCTATTCTCTTCTAAGAACCCTGCAACTTCAATGAGCCAGCAGATAAGAAAGAGACTTCAACCAGCAAAAGCTGGATACAGGTATTTCTTCTATCAAGTATACACCAGGGACTACCTACCTAACAGACGTGTGCCTGGGACCCAGGGAGGGCATATACTACTCTGAGCCCCGTGACAAGTGCCACAGCGGTAATGCACAACCTGCCCTTGGAAACAACAGCTAGGGTTACCACCACACTCTGTATAGAATAACGGCCATAATTGATTTCGACAGTCAAAATAAAGTACAAGTTCATTAAATACCACATATACCAACGGCTTTTGAAAAAAAAAAAAAATAATTTCTAAAATAAAATTTTTAGCTATTTACATTGTTTTGATTTCACTCAATGTATTTTGCATTTATTTTACTGTGTGTGAACATTGCCGCGTATCAAACACTCTACTCACCAGTTTCATCTCCTCGAATGTTAAGAAAAGGACATTTTTATCGTCACAGAATTTTTCCCAGCCAAGAGCGTGATCAAAGTACGAACCGTAGATTACTAAGAGAACAAACAGATCGTCATTTACTAAAGTACACAATCCTGCAGCGTGAGCAGAATGCACATAACATCACACACAAGGCTATGCTCACACAGTGTATCCTAGCCTAGCCTTATGTATAGCAGTATATGGTATATGCTCACACAGTGTATCCTAGCCTTATGTATAGCAGTATATGGTATATGGCCACACAGTGTATCCTAGCCTTATGTATAGCAGTATATGCTCACATAGTGTATCCTAGGCTAGCCTTATGTATAGCAGTATATGGTATATGCTCACACGGTGTATCCTAGCCTTATGTATAGCAGTATATGGTATATGGCCACACAGTGTATCCTAGGCTAGCCTTATGTATAGCAGTATATGGTATATGGCCACACAGTGTATCCTAGGCTAGCCTTATGTATAGCAGTATATGGTATATGGCCACACAGTGTATCCTAGGCTAGCCTTATGTATAGCAGTATATGGTATATGCTCACACATACAATTTCCGTCAGTCTTTTTTCAACCAAAATAAGGAGTGGACCTGACATTGCAAAATTAGGCTATGTTCACACAATGTATCTTTCTATAAAAGTACGGCTGTTGTTGCAATCGGCAACAACGGCAGTACTTTTTATGAAAAGATAAGTTGCCTAGTCTTGTATGGGATTCCGGCCGGAGCGTATACACATAGTATACACTCCGGCCGGGATGCCTAGCGGCGCTGTAGAAAACTGACATGTCAGGATTAGTGAATAGCGGCCGCAGAAAACCCTGTCAGTGCACACTATGGAGCAAGCGGCTCTGGCCATGCGCTCCATAGCGTGCAATGGAGAATTCTGATGCGGGTGCGCACGGATGCGCCCGCATCAGAACTCTGTGGCTGCAAAGATCATCCGGCCGGTACTGCAGTTTCGGTTGGGATGATCTTTTCAGAGACCGGCCGTTCTGTGACCCGGCAGGTCTCTTACGATGTGTGAAGTAATTTTTGGCTGTTTGACTGACGTTTTTTTGGACGGCTGTGATTGTTAGCCCAAATAGTGGCCATTATTACAGCTTATAATGATGGCCATTAAAAAAAATGGCCGTCAGATGGCCAAAAGAGGATATTGTGTGGTGGTGGCCTGCGTCTCAACAGGGATTTACTAACCAGCAAAATAGTAAACGAAACAAGAAAATGCAGAATGCAGTCAGCATCTGGGCCAATCAGCAAACAATAGTACATTTATGTGCATGATATCATACATTACTCTTATTCATTATTAGTTCCATTGACCACAATAGTAAAATTGCACACACAAGTTAATATTACAGCAGCAGTTTTTATGGCTGTGAAATTAAGTGGCATGTCCTTTTTGGCAGTTTTATGTGTTCAGCCATCTAAATATACCCATTCAATCCAGTTTTCTCGTAGTATTAAATCAATGTACAAGCCCCTTTTTTGTACAGAACCTGAGACTATTTCCCCCTTTTTCCTGTTCATGTCACTTTTTACAAAATATACATTGTGAATTATAGTAGGGATCTACTCCAGCTCCCACCAGTAGTAGGCTAGGTTCATTCTATGTAAAAATGGCGTCCGTCTTTCATAAGGCAATGTCCGTGATTGTGCAAATCCTGTCTGCTATTTAAAAAATGATGGAGGTTATCTGCGGAATGAAGAGCGTTATTATGAAAGACGGCCGTCATTGTGCGAACCTAGCCGTATCTTTTTAGAAAAGGAAAGGCTTTCTATAGGAATCCCTATAGAAAACCACTCCTGCTCTGGGCGGTTCCTGTCTTGGCCAGAGATGTCAGCAGAGAGCACTGTGTCAGAATGAAAATAAAACATTTCCTGCAGGACATACAGCAGCTGATAAGTATGGGAAGACTTGAGATTTTTTAGTAGAAGTAAATTCCAAACCTACATAACTTTCTGACACCAGTTGATTTGGAAGAAAATTTTTTCCGCTGGGGTGCCCCTTTAGGACTGGTATGTGACATGCTAGCCTTTAATAAATTCCCTCCCAAGAGTCTATCTGTGTAGTTACATAGTACATTTATTATTACCATCTCCTGTAATAAAAGCCTTGAAAAATGCATCCCAGGAGCTGTATGTGGGGAGCACTGGGTTGTTTTGTGAAAAATGGAAATAAGAGACAGCGGTATCTTTTGGATTCCGAAGAATTATCAAGATCTGCAATGAGAACACACAGTATTATGTCATGTTATTATCAATGTCTACTTAAATAATATCATTAAAGGCGAAAATTTTTATTAAAGTATTGTATTGCCCCCCAAAAGTTATACATATTACCAATATACACATATTACAGGAAAGGCTTATAAAGTGCTTTTTCCCTGCACTTACTACTGCATCAAGGCTTCACTTCCTGGATAACATGGTGATGTCACTTCCTGGATAACATGGTGATGTCACTTCCTGGATAACATGGTGATGTCACTTCCTGGATAACATGGTGATATCATGACCAGACTCCCAGAGCTGTGCCTGATGGAGAGGATGATGGCAGGGGGACACTGACGGACACAGGGCACTGGAGGGACACTAAGCATCCCTCTGCCATCATCCTGTCCAGCAGCCACAGCCCGCACAGCTCTGGGAGTCGGGTTATGACATCACCATGTTATCCAGGAAGTGACATCACCATGTTATCCAGGAAGTGACATCACCATGTTATCCAGGAGGTGACATCACCATGTTATCCAGGAAGTGACATCACCATGTTATCCAAGAAGTGACATCACCATGTTATCCAAGAAGTGACATCACCATGTTATCCAGGAAGTGACATCACCATGTTATCCAGGAAGTGACATCACCATGTTATCCAGGAAGTGACATCACCATGTTATCCAGGAAGTGACATCACCATGTTATCCAGGAGGTGACATCACCATGTTATCCAGGAAGTGACATCACCATGTTATCCAGGAAGTGACATCACCATGTTATCCAAGAAGTGACATCACCATGTTATCCAAGAAGTGACATCACCATGTTATCCAGGAAGTGACATCACCATGTTATCCAGGAAGTGACATCACCATGTTATCCAGGAAGTGACATCACCATGTTATCCAGGAAGTGACATCACCATGTTATCCAGGAAGTGAAGCCTTGATGCTGTAGTAAGTGCAGGGAAAAAAGCACTTTATAAGCATTTCCCATGATAAGTGTATATTAGGGGTTTGTAAAACTTTTGGGGGGGGGCAATACAATACTTTAATACAAATTTTCGCCGGACTACTCCTTTTATCTTTACATCCACAACTATTATAGATGTAATATTAGAGTGTAGTAACTTAGGGACGTTTTCCCATTAAAAGCGTCTGACTTCAGTCCAATTGAGGAAAAAATGGTGTAAAAAAAGATGTAAAACGGCTAAAAAAAATACAGTTCAAAAAGTATGTGTGCGAATATCCTTATTCTATCTGTAATATCTCATATATTAACTTATCATCTAAACCTGAAACGTGTGGAAGCAGAAGTGTGAGAACACCAGTGTGTCACCAGTTTATATCACATGTTAAATAAATCTTCTGTAAAACTTGAAAAATTTTCAATAAAATTTTCAATAAAAACTTATTTCACCTCAGGTGTGCACAGTGTTGGCTAGGATAACTTATATTCACTATTGTGGAGTTTTCCTAAAAGGTCATTTTAGAAGAAACATATTTTAAGTTATTTGTGTCCATGGAGAAGGGGATTGTGATTGATAGTTCTTCAAGAGGAAATACTCGGTTACTCCCCGACATAAAGCGTCCGGACTATCGAGATAGGAACTAGAAGGAGGATAAGGAAAATATACGCGTATGTGCAATTTGGACTTCACTTGTAAAATAAATAAACACATAATACTGTAGAGTCTATAGGCACATACAGCACACCCAGTTGTTATACATTTAGGGGTTAAACCATGAAAACAATGCAAAACCAATTTTCATGTATTTTTATATAATTTGCAGTATGTAATGTTTTTCTTAAAATAACTTAATTATACTAATGAAATGTGATTGGACGATACTCTGTAAGGGCGGTGAAAGTTTTCTTATAAATAAACAGAGCTTTCCGGAACCCCTCCGAGAGAGACTCCATAATACACCAATCTGTGGCTCTGTGTTTCCCTCTCCCCAGTGTTCCCAGTCTAGATTTGTGGTCAAGAAGCCTACCTACGAAGTACAATAACAAATGTGTAAGGGGAATTTTTAACGTTGATGTTACTGCAAGTGGATGAAAATTCCAGTGCATATGGCGGCCAATGGTCCCATGTAGTCCCGACACCATCACACGGCCATGGACAACCACATGCTAGTATGTAGTAGCTGCAACATTTATAACCTACCCATAGCAGCCTAGAATTGCTACCACAAAGACCCAGGTCATTAATATTTGACCCGCCATACAAAGTATCGGATGTTCCATAAAGATACTAACTATATAGAATCAGCTACTATACCTTTGTCTTTTCAAAGAAAGTTTTCGGGGTATTCTCATAAGTCAGATGTGAGGACATCACCCTTGGGGAAGGTTGCTGATTCAAGTACTGGAAAAAAAATCAGGAGACATTAGTAGACGGCTAAGGCTATGTTCACACACTGTAAAATCAATGAAAAATATGGTCAGAATTCTCAGGTCAAAATACAGCTGTATTTATAATATAAAGATGCACTCTATTGTAATTAGGAGGAAATTACTGGCAGTGCACACAGCTGTAACAGTTGTAAATTTTACTCAATATAATTTAGATTTTCTTTTACTGTATGTGAACCTAGCCTAAGGATGCATATGTAGTGTGGAAGAGCTACCATACAGGCAGACCACACAGCTGCTACGGGGTCTGTGCTCTAAGGGGGCCTACAGGCCTCTGGCCCTTTAACTGAGAGGGTTCATGATAAACGCTCACAGTTAAATGCTGCAGAACTGTGACTGACAGAGCAAGGCACCATTAACTTCCGCCCTGAGAGCCTTTCTTGTTGTCGGAGGCAGCATTGCACCTCCAGCCACAAGAGGCCGCTCTCTGTCCAAGCTCCTCGGCACAAGAGGGACGCCACTCGTGAGCTTCAGACCTGGGAGAAAGAAAGTCTGTGCCGAGTCAGGTGAGTATGTGAATGGGGGTATATACAAGGTTACAGTAAGAGAAGGATCACGTGTGTTTGTGCACTGTGAATTTTTTACAGAACATTTTTGTGTAGAAATATTTTTCCATGGTTTTTTTTTCAGTTTACATAGCACCAAATATGCAACTCACGCATGGCTTTAACAATTGTATACCACTTTACATAATGTATTTACTGTACCTAATATATCTTTATTGAAAAAAATATATAATTTCCTATTTAAATAGCATTCTAAGGTGAGTGACAACATTAGGGGGCAACACGGGTCTCTCTGCTGCCACCAATGTTTGTACTGGGAACTGCAGGGTTGCTTAACTGATAGCAATCACTGCTCATTTTGCAAAGGCTACCACATACACAGTGCAACTGACATACAGCCTCCCCCTGTACTGTACTGTATATAGTTCTATGTAAGAATATATAGTGCACAGGATGGGGCAGAGCTTCATCTGAGAGGGACAGCCCTCCGCCCTGCAGTTCCCGACGCAAATGTTGGTGGCAGCAAAGAGGTCCATGTCACTCCTTAGCACTCAATGTCACACACAGGGACAGTGCACATTAGTCCTAATCCCGCAGGTCACACCCAGGGTCTAACATTCAATGACAAAATAATCTCATAGAATGTAACAAACCTTGTATTTTTCTGGTTTTCCAAACTCAAACATGGCCTGGTCCAGCGTAGGTTCTTTGTCGTGAAGCTGAAAAAGCATTTCATGAAGTATCTGTATTGTCCAGTTTGTTCCTGAAACGCAGATATGCGTCATTGTTTTAAATATAAAAATGGATAGAATACACAATGTATACAATGTTTCCTTCAGTCAGGGTATTGTGTGCTCCAATAGGAGATATCCGGAGAGCAGGCGGAGTGCTGGGGAGGAGGAAAGAAGTACTATGCTCTCACCTCCCCCGCTCCAGTGCTGGTGCCGGGATCCCGCAGCTCTGGTCCCCCAGCCCTGGCCATTTCTAGGTCTTAGTGGGGACCTGGGATGTGACGTGTTAGGCCCGCTCAGCCAGTCAGGGGCCAAGGCGGGACCCCGCTACATCAACAAGTCATGTCCCAAGTCCCCACTCAGACCCAGAAGTAGCCAGGACCAGGGACACCAGAGCCATGGGATACCGGCACCAGCACTCCAACCCAAAGTACTCCTTTAACCATTTATTTTCTAGTGCAGCAGGGTGTGGTAGAAACAAAACATAGAAGTTCAGCCTGGATTTAGCCTAGGTCACAGGCCAAGGTCATAAACATGGATTCAGCCTAGGTCATAGGCATAGGTCATAAACATGGATTCAGCCTAGGTCATAAGCATAGGTCATAAACATGGATTCAGCCTAGGTCATAGGCTGAATCCATGTTTTCTAGGTGGTAATTGAGCTTTATACATCTTCTCCACAGAGCGTAAAGACAGCGGGATTCAACTGCCCGAACCTCGTCCAGCTCGCTCATCTTTAATACTTAGTTTTGCTCTTACAGCCTCTGCAGCTAAATGTGTGAGCTTTATTTTCTCTCTATAGTTATACACAGGCTATACGATTCTCCAATACAAACCACCTCTTGTTCCCCAGACTGAGTGAGCTGTCCTCTAAGAATTCTCTCCTCCCATTCACTCTCTGAACTGGTGTGTACATCACTCCCTCTCTTTGCCGAACCTGAACCTCGTCCGGCTCGCTCATTTCTACTAAGTATTTTTATGTATTTTAAATATTTTTATTGCACCATAACAAACAACAGGCAAAAATGAAAACTGAAAAAAAAAAAAGTTTTTCAAATGTGTCCATAGCCTTTATATATATTTTGTGTTAACATTTTTATTAAAATTTGTGAAAGTTACAAGGAACAAAGGTCTGGGCGCAATGTATTTACCTTTGGAAACTGTATTTATGCAGCTTTTTCCGACACACAGGGATGTAAATAGTGGAGAAAAGTCACGGTCCAACCTTCATTGTTTACTTTGATAAAGCCAGCAACTCTTTGAAACTACACGGTACAATGTTTTATAACTACTACAATCAAGATTTCCATATCAAACGGCATTCCTCAGAAGGTAATGCTTAACTCAACCAGGTTAACCAGGGTTACATATACTGTAATCCACATAAAAATGTAAAAAACTTGGGAATATAGTATTTTATTATATGGCTATGTCTCCACTCCATATCGGTGAAGGCGGCCATCTTGTTAGAGCATGATCATTATTAGCATCCGTCTGTTTAACAAGATGGCCATCTTTCAGCTGTATTATTATTATTTGTTTGTTTTTGAAAACTGGGTAAACAGACTGTAAAATAAAAATAAATAAAGACCTAATAATAGGTATAAAAAGCCATTGTTCTCTAAATCTACTAATGTGTTCTATTAAAGTCTATGGAAAAGTGGCCGTCAGTGCAAACATTGTGTAAAAGCTGTTTTCATTTCACATTTCTACAATTCTCCTATTCTCCTATTGATCTGATGGGACTCGCAGAATGACCTGTTCCTGCTCCCTCAGATGAATGTAACTACTTTACATTGTTTACAACAAATCTGCCACATGTGATTTTCGCTGAGCTCCCATAATGTAGGAGAAGACGTAAATCAGATTACTCTGCCTGATGGAAAAGTTATAGTTTTCAGAATTTTTTCAGATTTTTGCGGAATTATACACGGATTTATGTTTTGTAAATTGGAACCTTTACTTAAGAAATAAAATATTTTATGAGCATCTAGTTACAGTCTATGGTTACACAAGCCAAGTGTTACACAAGTCAGAAGTGGATATTATGGGAAAAATTCACCATTGGTCACTGGACAAGTTTTTTTGTTATTACTAGAAATTGGTGAAGTGAATTCAGCAAGTTTGCAAAAATTTTCTTTGTTGACTTTTTGGAAGCTTTGTCAAAATTTGTGATTAAAAAATTATATACTCACCAGTTTGTGCTCCCCCGAAGAGTGACAGCCAGCTCAGCCAATCACAGGCCGTGGCTCTGTCTCATCTCAGTCCATATTTGGCTGAGTGGGCTGGAGGCGGCTGAAGACACCGTACACACAATGGAGGACACCGGGGGGAGCATAGAAGGGTAAGTATTGTAGTGTGAACAGTAGAACTGCACCAAAACAATTTTGCTGATTTGTTGCAGTTCCTTAAATTTTGTTTTGCAAGTTTGCAAATTTTACTCCAAAAATTTATGAAACTGGCAAACTGATTTTTTTAAAACTTCAGTCATCTGTGGTTTTTACACATTATTTTTGGCACATGTTATGACTAGAGATGAGCGAACTTGCCGGATTTCTGGTTCGTATGAATCAGAAATCTTGGCGTCTGATTCCCGCTGTCTGCCGGCTCCGTGCAGCGGGTGGATACAGCGTAAGAAACGCCTGGAAAACTGGATGAAATCCGGCAGGTTCGCTCATCTCTAGTTATGACCCACATGTTTACTATCATCATGCATCTAAAAATCCGACTATTTGACCTCACAATGACGGACATCCAAAAAGACGGCCATCGAATGGCCAAAAAAGACTTTGTGTGATCCTAGCCTTTCTGTGTTTTTTTTCTATTTAAAAAACTCCAGTACTTATCAGCTGCTGAATGTCCTACAGCATGGGTCTCCAAACTGTGGCCCTCCAGCTGTTGCGAAACCACAACTCCCATCATGCCTGGACAGCTTTGGATTTGGCTATCCAGGCATGATGGGAAATGTAGTTTTGCAACAGCTGGAGGGCTACAGTTTGGAGACCCATGTCTTACAGGAAAAGGGGTTTTCTTTCCAGTCTGACACAGTGCTCTCTGCTGCCACCTCTGTCCATGTCAGGAACTGTCCAGAGCAGGAGAGGTTTTCTATGGGCATTTGCTCCTGCTCTGGGCAGTTCCTGACATGGACAGAGGTGGCAGCAGAGAGCACTATGTCAGACTGGAAAGAATACACCACTTCCTGCAGGACATACAGCAGCTGATAAGTACTGGAAGACTGGAGATTTTTAAATAGAAGTTTACAAATTTGTCTGACACCAGCTGATTTGAAAACCAACTTTACCCCTTTAAGGCTATATTCCCACTATGGCATAACATTGTGGAAAGGCAGATGCCTCATAATATTGATAGCCGCAAATAATGATCATCATTTACTTTCTGAAACCAGTTGATTTGAAAGAAAAACAGTTTTGCTGGATAACCCCTTTAAGATATAAAGTCTGAGCTGTCATAACCAGGCAGTTTTATGTGTCCCCTCCACTGTGTGAATAAAGCCACAGATCTGTTGTAGCAGTAAGGAGGCTGCAGAAGCCCTGAGGCCGTGTTACGGATAGCAGACTGGTATGTGTGCTGCTACTTCATTGAGATTCCTGTACTCCCTCCCGGCACTCACCGCACTTGGGATAGGTTACAATGAATACATCATCTTCTCTGGCTTCAAACCCCCCCATCGCCTGGAAAGTGGCCTCGCTGCACATGACGGAGGGGTACAGAATCCCCTTATAAGTAAACTGCAGCTCCTCCGGGGTCATGCTCTTGGCCTTCTCCACCGTCCTCTTCATTTCTTCTCGGAATTTCTCCCGGTTGGTTTTGTTGTGGTCCTCGGATTCCGACATCTTTCTGCTGTGTAAGAGGGATATGAATGAGCTGCTCTCATAGACACTCCCTTCTTATGTGAGGCACTAGCAGGGAGAGTTCACACAGACTGTGCACGCACACCCACTGAGCTCAGGTTATTGCATCCAGCACAGAGGTCAAATGAGAAGTGGGTTTTATATTGATTTATGGATTATGGACGTATTCAGCTTATATCTTACTGTATGTGAACCTTTCCCAAAAATATATAACCACCTGTTCAGCCCTTCAGGCTCTATAACCTGATGATAATTAATGAGACAGTACTTTCATGGTGACAAGTTCCCTTTAAATAACAGTAACACTTTAGATACTTCATAGACTCATGTCAAAGGCCCCCCACTGATGACTAGAGGCTGAGACCCCCACTGATGACTAGAGGCTGAGACCCCCACTGATAACTAGAGGCTGAGACCCCCACTGATGACTAGAGGCTAAGACCCCCCACTGATAACTAGAGGCTGAGACCCCCACTGATGACTAGAGGCTGAGACCCCCACTGATAACTAGAGGCTGAGACCCCCACTGATGACTAGAGGCTGAGACCCCCACTGATCACTAGAGGCTGAGACCCCCACTGATGACTAGAGGCTGAGACCCCCCACTGATGACTAGAGGATGAGACCCCCACTGATGACTAGAGGCTGAGACCCCCACCAATCAGAAGTTGAGACCCCCACTGTTCACTGGAGGCTGAGACCCCCACTGATCACTATACGTTGAGACCCCCACTGATACTAGAGGCTGAGACCCCCACTGATACTAGAGGCTGAGACCCCCACCAATCAGAAGTTGAGACCCCAACTGTTCACTAAAGGCTCAAACCCCCACTAGTCACTAGAACGAGCAGGAAATAGAGAGATGGAGGGGGAAGCATTTCCCAGCTGTGCACATATCTCTGCTCATTCCAGTGGTTGGGGGTGGGGGGAGCTCATTTTGTATTTTCCAGGCTGAATAGTGTATATTTAGGATGCAGAAAATTACATTTTGATTACTATGTCACAAAAAAGTTATTCAAATTTATTCAGTTATATAAACGCCGAATGGCAACTTTTAAAAATTCAACTTGTCCCGCAAAAAACAAACCCTCAAATGTTCATAAAAAAATATCTCACAAATGGAGATGAGTGAAGCAGTCAGAAATTTGTTTTGCAAGATTCGTGAAAGAGTAATGTTTTGTACAACAGCTATTGCTGTGACAGTGCCAAAAGTGACAAATGTAAAATGTAAAAAAATGATAACAAAACATCACGAACCGTAAGAAAAGAGTAAAACCGTTGCATCCCCACACTCCACTAACAACCAATAAAGTTATATCTACAATGTGTCATACATTTATTTTATCTAATACTTATGCTGCGTTTACACGTAACGATTATCGTGCGAATTTGCGCGATAATGATCAAATTCGAACGATAATCGTACGTGTAAACGCAGCAAACGATCAAACGACGAACAAGAAATCGTTCGTTTTGATCTTTCAACATGTCATCAAATTGTTGTTCGTCATCCGCAAAAAATTTGCCGATAGTTCCGTGTAAACAGTCGTCGCGCGCCCCCCGCGCCGGCTCGATCGCCACCCTCGCCCCGCCGCAGCTGCTCTGATCGCCACCCCAGCCACTGATTGGCTGAAGAGGGGAGCCAGGAATTTCAAACGGCAGGTAACGTATGCTTGCGGGCCGGCGGGGGCGATCGGAGCAGCGGCGGTGGCGGGGGGGGGGGGGGGGGTGGCGACCAGAGCGGCGGCGGCAGGGCAACTGGAGCGGTGGCGGGGGGCGATCAGAGCAGCGGGGGCGGCGATCAGAGCGGCGGTGGGGGTGGCGATCGAGCCGGCACAGGGGGCTGCGGATGAGCGGGGGGCCAGGCTGTGAGCGGGGGGACGGGCTGCGGGCGCGTGATCGCAAAACGATTTTTCCGTACGATATATCGTACCGTCTAAGCGCGGGTCGTTATGAATCGGTAATCGTACGATCGGGCCAATTATCGTTTCGTGTAAACACACCATAACCCTAACATATTAATAAACTACATACACTACTATATACAATATAAAACTTGTACATATAATTAACCTATATAACTAACTAAACAGATTTCACTACCCCTGTGCCCAATGTTAAAGCGACTCTGTACCCACAATCTGACCCCCCAAACCACTTGTACCGTCAGATCTGTCCTGGGGTCCGTTCGGCAGGTGATGCAGTTATTGTCCTAAAGAACAACTTTTAAACTTGCAGCCCTGTGTCAAATTGGTGTGGCCTAAAGTGTCTGTGCCCTAGGCCTGCACCGCCACTCCGTCCCTCTTTTTGGGTGGCCATGGGCCCCCAGGAGCTCTGGGCCCAGGGGCAACCGCCCGAAACTGACCTATTATAATCCACTACTCAATGTCTCCACAAAGTGCCCCATGCATCCCGTACCCCAAGAACAAAATTATCCAGGCACTAATCCCCATGACTATGTTTCTAAAAGAGGACCTTTCCCTTCATGTCCCCATAGCCGAGGGGTGTCTAGTCACGTCCACCCAAGGAATAGTAGCAGTCACGTCCTATTTTTACGGACACGCATGGTGACCGGCTGATAACTGCTCTTGGGGTTGTTACAATATCAGGATGATAGATGTCGCAGAGGCTTCTTATTGTGCGAGGTTATAACGGCTCTCATGACTTCCTGAGTGGTATAAGGCTATAGGAAGGGTTCCTATATATCGCGGAGGATGATGTCCTCTAACTATGATATAACAACCTTCTATATCAGGGATAGGGAACCTTCGACCCTCCAGCTGTTGCAAAACTACAATTCCCATCATGCCTGGGCAGCCAAAGCTTTTGCTGGAGAGCCAAGGTTCCCTATCCCTGTTGTAAAGCTACTACCAGCAGCAAGTAAATTTTGGGGTGGAAGTTGTTTTTTTTTTTACTTTTTGTGCCAATGTACCTTGGCATATATTACAGGGTGTATACGTCCAGCAGCGCTTTGTCTGGCTGATCCCCCTATGTGCCGAAGTGCCTTCTGTGTTCTGCCACCGCTGAGCGCTGATCAGTGACACATTACTGATCAGCAAGTACTCTTTTTTGGGGGGTAGTTTTTTTTTTATTCATAGAAAGTAAAAAAAAAAAAAAAACAACTCACTACACTACATGTACACTACACATATAAATAAATTTTACATTGTGAAAATTGCAGTTTCTACTTTTCACCCAGTGTAGCAGATGCAATCCGAGAAAATTCATTTTTGAAATGCTCATGCCCCCTACACCCCTAAAGACATTTTTGAGCAGTGTAGTTTCTGTAATAGGATCCTTTTTTGGGTCTTTCTTAATGTATCTCCTGGGAATGTCTGCAACTGTCAGCCAATGCCGTACATATCTCCTATTTTTTTCTCCTTTAACCCCCCCTTTTTTTTTTTTACCCCCATTTTTCTTTTACCACCACTTTATCTGATATAAGTGCCTGTCACCAGTGGGGTCCATATGCCCCCTACATCTCTTGTTACATTCCTTGAGGGGCGTAGTTTCCCGAATGTGGGGGGCTCTGTAAATGCGATATGGCCTCCGTCCTCCATTCTGGCCAAATCCAGCTTCCAAAAGCAAAATGGCGCTCCTTCCCTTTGGAGGCTTCCCTTGTGCCCACTTGGCACTTTACGTCCACATGTGGGGTATTTCTGTTCTCGGGCGGGAATTGCTCTACATTTTTAGTGTTTTTTTTCTCTTTTCACCCTTTGTGAAAATAAAAAATTTAAGGTTAGACCAACATTTTAGTCTAAAAAAATTTTACTTTTCATTTTCAGGACACATTGTTCCACATTTTTACCAGTCACCAGTGGGGTCCATATCCTCACTGCACCCCTTGTTACGTTCCTTGAGGGGTGTAGTTTCCATAATGGGGTCATGTGTGGGGGATTGCCACTGTTTTGGCAGCACGGGGGCTCTGTATACTCAACATGACCTCCGTCCTCCATTGCGGCCAAATCCAGCTTCCAATATCCAAATGGCGCTCCTTCCCTTTGGAGGCTTGTCCTTGCGCCCACTTGGACTAAACATCCACATGTGGGGTATTTCAGTACTCGGGAGGAATGGCTCTACACGTAAAGTGTTTTTTTAACCTCTTTAACCACTCTTTTAGCCCCTTGTGAAAAATTATGAAAAATTAAAGGCTAGCTTATTATTTTAGTGTAAAAAATATAATTTTTCATTTTCATAATACATTGTTCTGAAAATCAGTGAAACACTAGTGGGGTCCAAATGCTCAACGTACCCCTTGTTACATTCCTTGAGGGGTGTGGTTTCCTAAATGGTGTCCCTTTACTGATCTTTTTTTTAATTTTTTGGCACCCCAGAGCCTTTGGAAAAATGGGCAAATGTAATGGAGGCTGCAAAATTCACTAGGAGCTCCTTTATATCTGATGTTTGTGGTTCAAATAGCGCAAAATGGCCACATATGAGATACTTCTATAAACTGCAGAAACAGAGCAATAAATATTATGGAGATAGGTTTTCTATTATGAGAAATATTGGATTACAATATAATTTGTGCACAGAAAATTTTAATTTTCAGTTTTCTTACACACTTCGCTTTTATTTTAACCTAAAGGGTTAAAAAAAACTTTATGGAAATGATCTTGAACTTGGGTTGTTTCTGAAATGGAGTGTTTTGGGGGGCTTTCTAACATACAGTCCCCTCAAATTCACTTCAAACCTGAACTGGCCCCCCCCAAAAAAAAATTGATTTTAAAGGTGAACTCTAGGTAGAGGTTAAAAAAATGAAACTTCTGCAGAAGCATATATCATTACTTACATATCTATCCCAGTTTTGAAACTACCAAAAATCCATTTGTTTGGGAGGTTTTTGCTCTGTATTTTGTTTCTGTCCTTCCTGGTTGACCAGTTCCCAGAATGCAATGCTTTCCCACAGCTGATCATCACAGTCTTCCACCCATCACAATCAGTAAAATTAGTTGTGCACCTGTTTCTCGCTGGTCTGAGATGGTGAATCACTCAGGGGATTGGGGGAGCCAGCCGCGCCTGCCCCCTGTCTGCATCATCAGCCTGTGCTCAGCAAACACACACAATGTGAGACAGAGGCATGGAAGATTTGTCTCCTAAGGGGGGAGAGCAGAGGGAGCAGGAGACAATGTGGGTTGGCACAGAGGCCATTTTTCTTCACTTCCTGGATTTCTATCAGCTATCGGTGTGGCAGAACCGCACAGATACAGTAATACATTGTATAGACACATCTATATAACTTTTAATGTATTATTTACAGAAAACAAGTTTTTTTATCCGGAGTTCCCCTTTAAAATTTTTACAAAAATGTGGAAAATTGGCTGCTAAACATTTAAACTTTCTATTGTCTTTAAAAGTTGAAAGCAAGTGTAATAAATGCTGCCAACATAAAGTAGACATATTGCTAATGTTATTTAGTATCTAATTTATGTGGCAAAATTATTTTCCTTACGGGCTGAAAATGTCAAAGTTAGAAAAATGCATTTTTTCACATTATTTTGTGATTTTTCATAAAGATTCAAAACAAGTATCCACTCAAATTTACCAGTAATATAACGTATAATATGTCACGATACGTCAGAATCAGCCGGATAGGTAAAAGCATCCAGAAGTTATTAATGAATAAAGTGACACAGGTCATATTCATAAACTTTATACTGCTCCGCTGGGTAATTTCAGGCTTTGTCATGAAGGGGTTAAATTGCATTGTATTAAATGGTAAGATGGCTTTCAGTTCCCGTTCTTAATTAGAAGACGTCTTCTGGGCATTTGCTGTACATAAAATATGGACGGAAAACAGCTGGAGGAAACAGAGGATGTGGACAGCTGAAATTGCCAGAAAAATATCTGAAAGTTTGACGATCACTCAAAATACTGCGAGCTCAAAGCCAAGAGACCAAAGTGTGATTATCAGGATTTTACAACAAAATCGTGTAACTACTGCCACCTTCTTGTGCTTTGGTGATGTTACAATGTGTATACCATGTAAGCAACAAATATATATATATATATATATATTTTTTTTTTTTTTACAACTTTATACGTTTTTCAAAGTCCACAGAAAGGTTGTTAATGCATTGATGTAAACTCGACAATATTCTGGATCAATTACAAAACTACCCGAATTCCAATAAAATGACATCAGGTAATATTACATTAACTTTTTGTTAAAAAAATAATAATAATGTCTACAGGCGCCATGACCTGGTGCACAGAGCAGGGGGAGGGTTGTTACACAGAAGATAGGGCAGCATTTAAAGGGGGTTTCCAGGAAAAATTATCAGGTAAGTGCTGCCATCTGCCACCCTGGCCAATCAGGGTGAAAAAGAATAGACCACTTCCTGCAGGACATACAGCAGCTGATAAGTACTGGAAGACAGGAGATTTTTAAATAGAAGTAAATTACAAATCTATATAACTTTCTGAAACCAGTTAATCTGAAAAAAAAAAGATTTTCACCGGAGTACCCCTTTAGTAGAGGCTGAGCTGCAGTAACACAGCCTGGCCACTACACAAAGCACGGCACTGTTTGCTTCTTGTTCTGTTTTACTGTAAATGGTGGTGGCTCTCATCAACAGCTGGGTGGCAGGGTGGCGATATACATGTCATGCATTGAAATAAACTACTGAGTGTTCACGGACTGGTGAGTGCCTCATCCTTTTATCTGTTGCAAGATTCTTGTTTTGCTGCATATTTTATGCAAAAGATAAGTCTGCCATTTTGTGTCACAAAAAATAAGGGCTCATGTGGGTCTGTAGGTAAAAAAAAAAGAAATGCAAGCGCTATGGCCTTTTAAGCACGGGGAGGAAAAAAACTAAAGTGCAAAAACTTAAATTGGCTTGGTCATCAAAGGGTTAATTTGCTGAGAGATTCCCATAAGGCTTTGTTCACATACATAAGAGAAACAGATCACTGATCTCAGGGAGACCATCCAAACGATAACACTGCCGGCTGCTGCTTAAATCGCTCAATGCAGTGACATCCTAGGTGCATTGCCCCCTGGGAAACATGCAAAAGAAGAGCCCGTGGAGCCTCATGGAAGAGTCTCAAAACACAGGACTAGCCAGATATCCCTCCGGGAAGGACCCAGCCAAGGGGCGACTCCTGTAAGGAGACCACCAAAACCACCATATTAAGTGGCCCTATAAGTCAATGTAATGACAAGGGGTAAACCAAGGCTAGGTAACCATCCACAGACATGCATATTTATGTTTCCCAGGGAACAATGCACCTAGGATTTCTCTGCATTGAGCTCTTTAATCGGCAGCCGGCAGTGTTATCGTTTGGCTGGTCTCCCCGAGATCACTGATCTGTTTCCTATGTGGCTCTACTAGGCATTGCTCCCACCAAGCCAGAATCCTGCTCCACACTGATGAGGGTCAACACCGCTATACCAGACCTGACCAATACCGCCATACTGTGACTGGATAACACTGCCATATCAGACCTGACCAATACCACCATACTGTGACTGGATAACACTGCCATACCAGACCTGACCAATACCACCACACTGTGACTGGATAACACCGCTATACCAGATCTGACCAATACCGCCAACACTGTGACTAGATAACACTGTCATACCAGACCAGACCAATACCACCATACTGTGACTGGATAACACTGTCATAACACACCTGACCAATACCGCCATACTGTGACAGGATAACACTGCCATATCAGACCTGACCAATACCACCATACTGTGACTGGATAACACCGCTATACCAGACCTGACCAATACCGCCAACACTGTGACTAGATAACACTGTCATACCAGACCAGACCAATACCACCATACTGTGACTGGATAACACTGTCATAACACACCTGACCAATACCGCCATACTGTGACTGGATAACACTGCCATACCAGACCTTACCAATACCGCCATACTGTGACTGGATAACACTGTCATACCAGACCTGACCAATACCGCCATACTGTGACTGGATAACACTGCCATACTAGACCTTACCAATACCGCCATACTGTGACTGGATAACACTGTCATACCAGATCTGACCAATACCGCCATACTGTGACTGGATAACACTGTCATACCAGACCTGACCAATGTCGCCATACTGTGACTGGATAACACCGCTATACCAGACCTGACCAATACCACCACACTGTGACTGGATAACACTGTCATAACACACCTGACCAATACCGCCATACTGTGACTGAATAACACTGCCATACCAGACCTGACCAATACCGCCATACTGTGACTGGATAACACCGGCATACCATACCTGTCCAATACCGTCATACCCCCCCCCCCCACCACCACCACCTCGAAAAAGATACCAGATTTACTGGCAAGTCTGAACAGGAGGTGGGAGACAAAAAATAAAGAAAAAAAGGTGTTGTTTTTAGTGGACGCTAGTGGACTGCAAATAATGGCCGTCTTTTGTTAAGTGATGGCCAGCCACTAACAACTGTTGTCATGAGAGTGTGTGAACATGGGCTTAAAGTGTACCTATTGTATCTTTTTGCCAACGTAGCAGGATACATTGTCCTCTTCTGAATAGACTGAACTACCGGAAACGTCATAGACTACATTGTATGTAATTACAGTCTGGATATTAATGGTGACCACTGAGCTCCCAATGTGACTGCAGAATGACTTACACTGATATCTCTAGAAATAGGCAAATATTTGTTCCTATGTATACATGTATAGTATATGCCAGTCTATATATCAGACATAACTATAACAATGGGGGGAGGGGCTTCATTTATATTGTATGACAACATCCTCATCATATGAGACAACTAGAACACATGAAGTCTCACTATGATGGTCTCCATCCTCATTGTTATACAGATATATTCATGATTAGGACCCATTTGGGAAGGATCCAGTATATGGATATTTGAGGAGATGCACAATGTATGGAGTGAATAATACCACATGGCACATTGAGGAGATCATCAAACACCGTCTAGAAGAAAAACAGAAGAGCAGAATAATAAATGACAGCAGATAATACTAGTCAGAAATAATATCAATGCTACAAACTCGGAGCCTGTGGATTATCTATATCCTATACAAATAAGAAACACGTTTTAGTGATGGATATATAGGTCCTATGTATGAATACAGACTTTGACCTTACTGTATGTGGTATAAATACTGGATGTTATTTTTAAATTGTCACTGTTGTTTACATTTTTTTTGCAGAAATCAATAGTACAGGCGATTTTAAGAAATGTTGTAATTAGGTTTATTAGCCGAAAAATGCATTTTTATCATGAGAAAGCAGTTTGAAGCTCTCCCCCCTGTCTTCATGATTTTTTATGGAGAGGGGAGTGGTGGAGGGAGATGAGGCACCAAAACAGGACAATAAAGGGTTAACTTACAGCTACATCACCAGGCTATCTCCTCTGAAAGTCAGCACTGACCTCTCTGACCTCTGAATACCGGCTTTCATGCAGCTCCCGCTGTGTAATCCTCTATTCTCTGCTCCCTGCTGGCGACTAATCTCCCTCCTCCCCCCTCCCCTCTCCATAGGTTACACAGGGCCCAACTGATGTTAAAGAGTTGAGATTTCCTGATAACAAGCAGTGGATGAGAGAGATGAGGGAGGGGGGGAATCTGGGGAAAGACGTTTTGAATGCAGATAATTAAATATTTGCCTAATAAACCCAATTTCCGCATAAAAAATTAAACGACAGTGACACTTTAAATAAAGGATGTTATTTGCACAATGACTGTTATGAAAGACTGTTATGTCATTTTTACATAGTGTGGACCTAGCCATATGATACTATTCACTTTCTGTCAGTTTAATTGCCATTCTCTAATTTTCCTGAGCTCAGATATTTAAAAGGGTTGTTCACCCAAATTTTTATTTCTTTCCAATCAACTGGTGCAATAAAGTGCCAAGAGATTTGTAATTTACTTCTATTAAAAAATCTCAAGTCTTCCAGTAATTATCAGCTGCTGTATGTCCTGCAGGAAGTGGTGTATTCTCTCCAGTCTGACACAGTGCTCTCTGCTGCCATCTCTGTCCATGTCAGGAACTGTCCAGAGCAGTAGAAAATCCCCATAGAAAACCTCTCCTGCTTTCCAGACTAGAAACAATACACCACTTCCTGCAGGGCATACAGCAGCTGTTAAGTATTGGAAGAATGGAGATGTTTTAATAGAAGTAAATTACAAGTCTCTAGCACCAGTTTTTTTTTTTTGTGAACTATTCCTTTAATGTTCATTGCCCCATGCCCATGGTCAAGTCCTCACCAGATCATCAAGTCACAATCTGTCGCTGCATGGAAGCTAAAGATAAGTGAATTTACAGTAATAACAAAGCAAAGCGCTTTGTTACACTCGGCCATCGGCTTTTAGGCTGCTTTGGAACTCCGCTCCGGGTGCCTGGAAAAGCTGGATGCAGGCTTGGTTGGGAGACGTTTCCCAGGACTGCATCCAGCTTTTCCAGGTACCCGGAGCAAAATTGTAAAGCAGCAGCCTGAAAGCCGATGGCCGAGTGTAAAGAAGCACTCCACTGTATTACTACTGTAGATCCGCTTATCTCTAATTGGAAGCCAAGGTTTCCAGTTTTTTTTTCTTTTTTACTATAGAAATATAGTTTATTATAGTTTATTAAAATTATTTTATTGACTAATAGAAGGAACACATAATAATGATGCGGTTATATAGGCCCATTTTTTTAATCCAGTCTAGTGCGAGTTTATGGTCCGGTATGGTCTGATGTCTCTAGAACTTGCAGTACTTCTCGTAGTTCAGCATTTCTCCCAGCTTAGTTCCAGCAAGATATTTTTCAAACATTGCGTCCACCACTTTACTCTGATCTTCAGAAAAATAATTCTTCCAGTCTCCAATCTCTCCTATTTACCAAAAAGTCCCAAAAAAAAGTTACCTTCATGATCACACACTGTAAAATACGGCTGTGGCCTGTGGCAGACTCTATCAGAAGATTGGACTGAGTGGAGGTAAGGAGTGTACCTCCGGCAGTCAGGCAGTGCGATCAGGACCCCTCCAAACATGCTGCAGGGGTCCCGATTGGTAAATGACAGGAGATCCTCCTGTCACTTACACTCAAACGCCGCTTTTAGGGGTTAATGGTGGGCGGCCGCGTGCTCGCAACGGCCTGTCATTAACAGTGGGGGGCCCGGCTGCTCATTGCAGCCGGTCCCCACCTGCTAGAAAGCGAGCTCAAAAGCCCTGGCGGGGCATACATTAATGCCCCTTTGCGTTAAGGCCCAGCCTGCAAGGGCGTAAATGTACGCCCCTGGCCGTTAAGGGGTTAAAGAGAATCTGTCATCACCCGGGCCCTACCTGAGGTGCTGACAGTGTGCTGTAGCTGGCAGTCCCCTAGTGAGCATGGTGCCTTTTGGTAATTTGTTCGTGCAGCGGGTTATGCACAATCTCAAATCTCCTACTGTAATGAAGAGTCAAAGAGGAGCTGTGGCTCAGTGTTTGTGCAGCACTCTGGGACACCTCACCACTCCTTCTTTCTCCCTCTTCTTCATAAATAATCAATGCTTGCTCAGCTGTCAGGCAGTATCGGCCAACAGAGGGATTGTGTATTGGGGCCATGGTCTTGGGGTAAATCACCTGTCTAGAGGCTAGCAACATTTTTTTTCTTTGGTTCGATTCCCCTGATAGAAATGAAATATAGGTTTGGGTTTTTTTTGTTTTTTTTTTCAATCAGGTCCAAATAATTTTTAAAATATGTTTTTTTTAAAACAATGATGAAAAAAAAAAATATATATATATATAGGGGGAGATTTATCAAAATAGCGTAAAGTAGAATTGCCCCTAGCAACAAATCACATTCCACCTTTCATTTTTCAAAGAATCTGTGAGGAATTCTACTTTACACCAGTTTGATAAATCTCCCCCATAAAGTTTTATTATTTATTATCATTGTATTAAAAAAACTATGATAAGAATAAAAAAAAAAATTAACAAAGGGGGAAATTTATCAAGGTCTTTGCGCCTATTTTTAGGTGAATAATTGGATTTTTCTCCCATTTTTGGTTTAAGTTCTATTTATGAACCAGTATTCGACAGAACCAGAGATTTTTTTTAAATCTCCCTTTTCAGAGTAATCACCCAAAAGTTTACATAATCCAGGATTAGCGTACAATTTATCATTTGTGACTTTTTAAAAAAGCCGTACAAACAGATGCAGGCCTATGTCTGCAGGCCTATGTTTTGCAACTTTTTTTTGTGACTTTTTACTTAGATGCATTTACTATAGCAGGGCTACATTTTAATAAATCAGTAACAAGATATTGGAACAAAATATACACCACCACATTAGAGTCACACAAATCAGACTCCTTAGTAAATGTCTCCCTGGATGTTTAATTTTAAAACTAATTGGACCTGACAGAAAAAATAAATAAATATATTTTATTTTAATTAGGGGAATCAAACCAATGAAAAAAAATGTTGCTGGTCTCTAGACAGATGATTTACCCCTAGACCACAGCTCCTATACAGGCTAGGAGATTCAACTATATCAGTCCTCTGTTGGCAAATACTGACTGACAGTGTGAGTAAATAGGAGGCCACGCAGCAGACATTATTCATGAAGAAGATGGAGGGGGAAGGAGTGGTGAGGTGTGCCAGAGTGCAGCATAAATGCCACAGCTCCTCTTTGACTCTTCATCACAGTAGGAGATGTGAGATAATCCACTGCACGGACAAATTACCAAAAGGCACCATGTTCACTAGGGGACTGCCAGCTACAGCAACTTGGGTAGGGCTCAAGTGATGACAGATTCCCTTTAATCTTAAAAACTTTTCATATGACGCAATTTCCACTTTTTTGTCATTTGCATTATTGACCCACCTTTTCTGAAGAATGAGTCGCCTAGTTTTCCATGAGTATTTTCAGATTTTTCTTTCATAGAGTTAAATGAAGTGTTTTTTGCTACCAAACGGATTTGTTCCTCACTCAGTGGAAGCCGAAAGAATTCAGATATTTTTCTCACTGTAGTTAGAAAATCCTTAAATATAAAAAATAATAATGAAATAACTTTGTTCTGTTTCACACGTCATTTAAGTGAACGATATTGGTATTTAAAATTCTGTATCGCTATTTATTTTATTTTTTTTGTATATCAGTATTTCATTCCATTATTTAAATGATTCATGAGATATATTAATTGACTTTAAGGTGTACCTATAATTTTGTGCTGGTGGTGTGCTGCAGAATTCTTGTCAATGTAAATGTGTGCAGTCATAGTACTGAAGGTGTCACAGAAACAATATTTATGGGGCAGATATGTCTCCAAAACATCATAATGTTTACAAGGAGAAACATATGACCTGATTTATTTATGTCTATAAGGGCTCGTTCCCACTGAGCAAAAGCAGCTGAATTTCTGCGCTGAATCAGCGCTGAAATTTCAGCCGTTAAAATAGGTGCAGAGCTAATTTCTATTGTGTTGAATGGAAATTCTGCTCTGCAGTTCACACAGTGGAATTTCCGCACTGAACTAATCCGCTTTCCGCCAGAAGAATGAACATGTTCATTCTTCCGCTAGCGGAAGCCTATACAAATCAATGGGGCTCTGATTTT
Source organism: Dendropsophus ebraccatus (assembly GCF_027789765.1). NCBI lineage: Eukaryota > Metazoa > Chordata > Amphibia > Anura > Hylidae > Dendropsophus > Dendropsophus ebraccatus. The sequence continues at coordinate 67,012,252 of NC_091468.1, read as the reverse complement.
CTGTTTCAGCGCGGAATACGCGCGTATTCAGCGCGGAATACAAGCGTAATACAAGCGGAAATTACTCGCTGAATCAGCGCGGAAATGGGGAAAAGGGGGGGGAGGAGGATTCTAGTATATGTTCTGGTATAGTCTAGTTTACTCACCAAATACTTGCTGAATTTCAGCGCTGAATGCATGCGGATTCAGCGCGGATTCCTCGAGTATTCCGCGCTGAATTTGTCAAGAGCTGATTACGAGCTGAACACTTTCCTAGCAGAATACGCAGGGATTCTGCTTACATTCTGCTTATATTCTGCTCGGAATTCAGCGTCAGTTGATTTCAGGCGGAAATATTTCCTTGCGTAATCCGCTCCTTTTGCTCTGTGTGAACGTAGCCTAAGCTCGTATGACGTTAAAGGAGAAGTGCCGTGAAATGTAGAAAGACAGGAAGAAGGGGGGAGGAGTGTGCAGTAAAGAAATAAACTAAGTAAACTTACCTATCCTCTCTCTTCCAGCTGCTCAGCCAATCAGTGACTGGGGCGGGACACCACCTTAGTCACTGACTTGCTGAGCAGACAATCGCTCAACCGGGCCTTGACGTTGCAACTGGAAAAGGCGATACATGACGTACCATCACGTTATGGAGCGAATTCGAGAAAGGGGCGGAGCCTGTGTCTGAAATACTATTCATGATTATACCCGCTCGTATTACATTCCAAGGGGGAAAGCAGTAATGCGCTCCATCCCACAGGGAGCAATACCTATATTGAAAATGTATAGTAAGTATATTATTATATATATATTTACGGAGCAAAGACATATTACAGATGGGTTTTTGACAACTATTAAAAGATTAATGCGTTCCACCATGGAGCACATCCTGACGGGAGGACGTTATCCAAATCGTAACCTTCCGTCCAAAAGGATGCACACTCGGGTCACATTCAGAAGAGAGGGCTGTGATACCTTTCACCATGGGGCGCGTACCACAATGGGCGTTGCTGGTATCATGGTAAGTATATATAATAGAAATGTGTTAATATATATGTATGCGCAATAAGGATAACGTAAAGATGATACAAAAAGCAAAGGTAAGCGGAGGTATGGCTATCCACAACACATGTATGTGTCAATGCCTAACCTAGATCCTCAACACAAGGCCAAGTTGACCTGTCATTGGCTACAGCAGAACAAAGTGAAGGTTCTGGATTGACCATCTCAGTCTCCTGAGCTCAGTATCATTGAGCCGCTCTGGGGAGATCTGAAGCGCACAGTTCATGCAGGACAGACCAGGCCTAGAAGAATGGGCGGCTTTATTATTTCAGAAAATAAAGGGCCTCATCCGCAACTACCACAAAAGACTTTGTCATTGATGTCAGAGGGGGCATTACACCGTATTAAGAACTGGGGTATATCAACTTTTGATCAGGGTGATTTGGATGTTTTATGGTTGTTGTTATGATCTAAAAGGAGAAAACACAGTGGTGTGACAATAAACGGCTTCACCCGACCACTAACCATGAGTGGAAAAAGATTTTTTGTGTTATTATTCACATTCTTTGAAAAAAGGACACAAAAGCGAAAACTCCGCTGGGGTATGTAAACTTTTGAGCAGAACTGTACCCATGTGGTGGATAGCCATACTTTTACCTCTGCTTACCTTTGCTCTTTATATAATTTTTACATTATCCTTATTGCAGATACATATATATTTACACATATCTATTATATATACTTACCATGATACCAGCAACGCCCCATTGTGGTACGCGCCACGTGGTGAAAGGTATCACTCTCTCTGGCCCTTCTAAATGTGACCTGAGTGTGCGTCCTTTTGGACAGAAGTTTTCGATTTGGATACCGTCCTCCCGTCAGGATACGCTCCATAGTGGAATACATTAATGTTTTATTAGTTGTCACGTGAAACCTTTTTTCTGTTTAGACAATCCGCCTGTAATATGTCCTTGCTCTGTAAATATATACATAATAATATACTTTCCATACATGCCATTCAATATAGGTATCGCTCCCCGTGGGATGGAGCGCATTACTGCTTTCCCCCCAATCTTCTTGGAGTGTAATACGAGCGGGCATCACCTTACATAGTAGTTCCTACACTGGCTCCGCCCCTTCCTGGAATCCCGCTCCGCTCAGTGCAGAGGGAGGATACCGCCCGGGATCTATGGACGTCCCCCCAGAATTGCTGCAGAACTTGTTAAAATGATTATTATTATGAAACATTCAAAAAAGCTTGTACGATAATAAAAAGACTGCGTTCACATGTACAGGATCCGCAGCAGATTTCATGGTCCAGATTGGATTTGCCTTGAATCTGCAACTTCAAATCTGCGCCATCAAATCTTCTGCAGATCTGCTGCAGATCCTGTACATGTGAACGCACCCTTAAGGGGCTTTATTTACATAAAACCAGAAATGTCCTTTAAGGGTGTGTTCACACCTACAGGATCCGCAGCAGATCTGCAGCAGATTTGATGGTGCAGATTTGATGCTGTGTTCAGTTATTTAAATGAAATCTGCTGCGGATCTGCTGCAGAAAATACGCTGCAGATCTGGTAAGTGTGAACGTACCCTAAGGGAGAGAAAGCATCACTTACTAGTTTCATTTCTTCAAATGTAATTGCCATCATAGTCTCTTGATTGAACTGTTTCTCCCAGGCCGAAACAAAATCAAAATAGTCCCCGTAACACACTGCACCAGGAACATAGAAAACTACGTTATTCCTAAGACAAGGGTCTTAAAGGGGAACTATCATCAGGTCGGACCAATCTAACCTCTGCTGATAGCCCCCTATAGCGACAGGGACGGTGAGAAGGAAGGCAAGTGTGTTACCTTTCTCCTTAGCGCTGGTTCCCCGCTGTTAGTCGGGGTAAATGCTCTGGAACACTGCCACCTGCCCTTCTAATGATAATCAATGGGGGGTGGGCTGGATGACACGGCAGTGCTCCTAAGGGTGCTCCGGAGCGGCATTTACCCTAACATAACTTCCTCCTCACTGTCCCTGGCGCTATAGGGGACTAACAGCAGGTTAGATTTCTCTTCCCACCAGGAAACTATTAACCAACATCATATACAAACCTAACATTCTCATCACTGTGTAGGTGTGGGGAGGTGTGGTGGAAAGACCCCAGTCACTGTGACAAACCGGCGACAGCCAACGACTACAACCTCCATCTTCCAACAATGTGTTACGGCCGCGGCGGCGTCCCGCGTTCCGGGCCGCCGCCGCGACCGCTACCTGCCCTATGCAGCAGCCGGTGTCCATAGTCGGGGACCCGGCGCTGCTGTCACCTCGGCCCCGGGGGGCGCCTCACCTCTCCACGCTCCTGTCTCCCGCTGTGCCGGCCGGCGCGCGCGTCCCCGCCTCCTCGGGCGCGCGCGCGCCGGCTGTCTCAGATTTAAAGGGGCAGTGCGCTCCTAATTGGTAGTTGCACCCAATCACTCCCCTATAAATCCCAGCATGCCCTGTCCTTAGTGTTGGAGCCTCTACATGCTTCCCATAGCGTTTGGCCCAGCCCCTGTTGTTCCTGAGTCCTATCTGTTACCTGGTCCCAGTCCCTGTTCCTGAGTCCTATCCGTTACCCGGTCCCCAGTCCCTGTTCCTGGTTCCTGTTTCCCAGCCACTCCATCTGTTCCTGCGTTCAGCCTGTCACGTGCGCTCTCACCTGCAGACCTTTGCCAGTGCCATCTCCTGCCTACTGCTCCTGCCACGCCTCGCCTGCCGTCACCAGCAACCAAGCCAGGGGTAGCGACCTGGGGGTCGCCCGCCGCAGCAAGTCCATCCCGCCTTGCGGCGGGCTCTGGTGAAAACCAGCGGCCCCTTAGACTCCGCTCCCTGGTGAGGTTTGTGCCATCGCTGGTGCCGGTCCAGTGGATCCACTACTCCAGGCGTTACAGTAGGCTCCAACCATGGATCCCGGCGAGGTGCCAGATCTCCGTGACGTCGCCAGAGTGGTCGCGCAACAGGCTCAACAAATCCAGAAACAGTCACAGCAGATCCAGCAACTCACTGCCGCCTTACAGCAGCAGACTACTGCCCAGCGCACACCATCTCCTGACGCTGCTTCTTCACTCCGACTGGCCCTCCCAAGCAAGTACTCTGGGGACTCTAAGTTGTGCAGAGGATTCCTGACTCAGTGCACCATGCACATTGAACTTTTGAGTAGTCAGTTTTCCACCGAGCGCTCTAAAGTGGCTTTCATCATCAGCCTATTAGAGGGTAGAGCCCTGGCCTGGGCCACGCCACTGTGGGACCGTGATGATCCTGTTGCTGCCAATCTCCGGGCCTTCCTACTCGAGTTTCGCTCCGTCTTTGAGGAACCTGCCCGTGCTTCTTCAGCCGAGACTGCTCTCCTCAACCTCTCTCAAGGCAGCTCCTCTGTTGGTGACTACGCCATCCAGTTCCGCACCCTGGCAGCTGAATTGGACTGGAACGAGGCCGCCCTATTGGCCACCTTCAAGAAGGGCCTGTCTAGTCGTGTGAGAGACGTGCTCGCTGCCCGAGACCTGCCTACCTCCCTGAACGAACTCATTCTACTGGCCACCCGAGTTGATACTCGTTTTTCGGAGAGGGAGGAGGAGGTTCGGCATGAACATTTACTAACCCGTTCCCGTCGCCATCCCCAGCTGGCGCCAGTTTTCCAGAATCCTGACCTTTCGATGTCCCAACCCTCTCCTGAGATTTCTATGCAGGTGGAACGGGCTCACCTGACGCCTGATGAAAGAATCCGGCGCCTGGAGCAGAATCTCTGTCTCTATTGCGGTGGTTCCGATCACTTCCGGCTGGGATGTCCCCTACGTCCCCAAACATCCGGAAAATGCTCGCACCTAGGTCCGGTGGGACAGGTGTCCCTAGGTGTAAATGCCACCATTCCAAGTCTGTCTATGCCAGTTTCCATCCGGACTCCCTCAGGACAAAATCATCTGACTACTGCCTTCCTCGATTCGGGGTCAGCAGGCAGTTTTATTGCGGCAACATTGGTCCAAAGATGGCGGCTACCCGTGACCCGACTAGCCAGGCCCCTGACTATCTCCTCGGTCACGGGCGAAATTCTTACCGACCGTGTGTACTACCAGACCGCATCTTTAGTCCTCCAGGTGGGTCCTTCACATCAAGAAGAGATATCCTTCTACGTCCTGCCCCATTCTTCCCCCGCGGTCCTCCTGGGACTCCCGTGGCTACAAGAACATGCCCCTCAGCTGGACTGGAGAACCGGGGAGATTCTCAGTTGGGGTCAGGACTGTTCCCACCAGTGTCTCAAGTCACCTCAGACCAAGTGTATTATGTCATTTCCTGTCCCGGCCAAGCCTCTATCCGGCCTACCGGCAGAAGACCAAGACTCGGCGGATGCCTTCTCTGCCGAGGTGTACCCTCTCCCCGTACCCAAGACTAAGGTCGTGTCCTCTCACCACCGGAAGAACTTACAGAAGGTCCCTTGCCACGTTATACCGCCTGATCGCCTAGTACCAGTCGTCACCTCCACTCTTCAGAGAGTACCCCCCGGAAAGACTCATGTTCACCCTGCGCTTCGAAGAGGTATTTTGAACTGGGGACATTCCTCGTTGGAGGCCGGGCACCCGGGAGTCCGTAAGACCGGCCAACGGATCTCTCGCCACTACTGGTGGTCCAGCCTATCCCAAGATGTCAAAGACTTTGTGGCTTCCTGTGCCATTTGCAGGCAAGAAAGAGGGGGAGGCCAAAGGGGGGGGGGTACTGTTACGGCCGCGGCGGCGGCCCGCGTTCCGGGCCGCCGCCGCGACCGCTACCTGCCCTATGCAGCAGCCGGTGTCCATAGTCGGGGACCCGGCGCTGCTGTCACCTCGGCCCCGGGGGGCGCCTCACCTCTCCACGCTCCTGTCTCCCGCTGTGCCGGCCGGCGCGCGCGTCCCCGCCTCCTAGGGCGCGCGCGCGCCGGCTGTCTCAGATTTAAAGGGGCAGTGCGCTCCTAATTGGTAGTTGCACCCAATCACTCCCCTATAAATCCCAGCATGCCCTGTCCTTAGTGTTGGAGCCTCTACATGCTTCCCATAGCGTTTGGCCCAGCCCCTGTTGTTCCTGAGTCCTATCTGTTACCTGGTCCCAGTCCCTGTTCCTGAGTCCTATCCGTTACCCGGTCCCCAGTCCCTGTTCCTGGTTCCTGTTTCCCAGCCACTCCATCTGTTCCTGCGTTCAGCCTGTCACGTGCGCTCTCACCTGCAGACCTTTGCCAGTGCCATCTCCTGCCTACTGCTCCTGCCACGCCTCGCCTGCCGTCACCAGCAACCAAGCCAGGGGTAGCGACCTGGGGGTCGCCCGCCGCAGCAAGTCCATCCCGCCTTGCGGCGGGCTCTGGTGAAAACCAGCGGCCCCTTAGACTCCGCTCCCTGGTGAGGTTTGTGCCATCGCTGGTGCCGGTCCAGTGGATCCACTACTCCAGGCGTTACACAATGCCATTGGACTTCCGCCACCTCATGTCCCCCTTGGGCTGCTGCACCATGTACTAGACACATATTTGTCTACCAGGACTATACACATTGACAGCAAGTGTGCAATGGTGATCTCACACAGGGGCATGGCGTTTCATTCTAATTGGAAAATATTTATGTTTTGTGTGATCTAACAAAGAAACATCATATGGTATGTCACCATGAGACAACCCTTTAAAAAGACTCTGTCAGTAGGTTTATGGCGTCCTATCTAAGAGTAGCAAAAACTAGTGACAGAGACGCTGAACAGAATGATGGATCACTTACATTGTTCTGTGCAGCTGATCCAGAGATCTCCTCCTGAATAACATGGACAATAAGTAGTCCTCTCCATTATGTGCATGAGCCCAGTAGTCCTGGATATTCATGAGAAGCAGAAAACTCCACCCCAGCTGCTGATTGGCAGTTATCTATCCATGCTGTGTATAGACAGTCACCTGTCAGTCAGCAGCTGGAGGGTGGAGGGAGGGGTGTGGCAAGAATCCTATTCTCCTGCATATTAGGAGAACGGCTGAACAGAGTGATGTCAGTAATACACTGATATGTTCAGCATTTATATCACTATTTATGGTGCCCTCGTTTAAGGCACCATACACCTATAAACATACACCATACATATATACATACAGTACATACCTACCTACATACACTATACATATATATATACAGTACATACCTACCTACATACACTATACATATATACATACAGTACATACCTACCTACATACACTATACATATATACATACAGTACATACCTACCTACATACACCAAACAAACCTAGTGACAGATTTTCTTAATGAAAAATAACAGCTATGAGCAACTGATCCACCATTTGTTTGCCCTGGCTTCTATGGATTCTTGTTGACCAACATCATGTATAACATGAGCTTTATCATTTATGGTCTCACTAAGTGTAGAATAAATACCGTTTCCGTCTATATAGTCCTTAAAGAAAGAGTCCCAGCAATCATAGGAAGGAAGAGACGGCAGATTATTGTGAAAATGATAAAATGAGACAGCCGTGTCTTTCGGGTTGCGAAGAACCAGCAACATCTGTAAAGACACAAAAATTAAATATTGAAATATCGTATTTTTGTCGAATTTGGTTATGACATATTTTATAAGCTCTTGTGGGGCAGAGTGATTTTTTCTTTCAACGTGTTATTTTTTGCACTGACGTTACCCATATAATGCATAGAATTCTCTAATCTTGCACCATCTGCCCACTTTAAAGCCAATGTACCATCATGCTTTAAGTTGTGCACATGTGTAGAACGGTGCCAGTGCGGGAAAGCCGGTGCCGCAGTCCTTTTTTTGAACCAGGGCCCAGTTCCTGTGTACCGCGTCATTCTATTCCAGGGCACGACCATGGCTATGGTGCTGGAGGTGGGCGCCCACCCCCAGTAGGAGGAACCCCCCACTCCTCTATGATGGGGCTCCAATAAATCTAAAGGCCAGCCCGCCTCCAGTGCTTCAGCACGGGCCGTGCCCCAGAATAGAACGGCGCTGTACGCAGGAACTGTGCCATGGTGAAGAAAAGGACCGTGGCATCAGCTTTCCCGTGCTGGCGCCGTTCTGTATGTGTGCAGAACTTAAAGTGGATGTTCCTGATGGTACATCCACTTTAAGATGCATTTATGTCTGGTATGAAAGTTTACTACAACTTCTTCTCATGTAATCGAAAGGGTCTAATCCACACTACCAGGAATAACCACCTCTATAAGTACAGAGCTGTGTCTGGAAAATGATGATGGTCACCAGAATACCATGGACCTTACACACAGCTGATTCAGGAATGGGAAACCTTCAACTCTCCAAGCATGATGAGAATTGTAGTTTTGCAACAGCTGGAGGGCCGAAAGTTCTCCATCCCTGAGCTAATTGGTGAGGGTGGCAAGAAATGGGACCTCCACCAACCTAAGAAAAGGCCATCATTTTTTAAGAATGAAAAGCTCCTTTGGGCTATGATCCCACAACGTCTTTTTTTGGGGCCATTTCACAGCATAAAATAGTCCCGTTTTGGTGCCAAAAAGACGGATGTCCAAACGGCCTCTTATTATTTCCTTCCCGCCCTCCTCATTATTAAAGAATACCCCCAGGCAGCATTCCTCCTATTCATTGCTTGTCTAAACACTGCAAAGGAGCCGCTCGAATCGTTAAACCACATGTGCAGTGTTTAGACAAGTGATGAATAGGAGAAATCCTGCTGGGGGGGGGGGTTCATAATGAGGAGGAGGGCAGGGAGGAAGAAAGGAAAGAAGTCGCAGGTCTGAGGCACAGACACTCTAGGCCACACCACATTGACTCGGCTGTTGCAGATTAAAAGATAATTTTTTACCCCAATCAAGGCTTTGGGAGCATTATAAAAGACACAATTTGGAAGGACTGACTCTCATCAAAAGACTGTACCAGCATTTTGGGGGAGTGGGTTGGTGAATACAATATTTCGGTCACACATCACCTATTACACAGAACAATTCATGGGCGGCGCTGATCTTTAAACAGGTATGTCTCTTACCTTCATCCCCGGCGCTGTTACGGTGCAGTTAGTTCTCTGCTCCACAATCCGGTAAGACCATTAGAAGCGCTGGGGAACCCATTAGGGACACAGCCCGCCATCATAGCACCAATCCCACCCGCCCCTGGCTGGTCCCCTTGATGGATTATCATCAGCTGAGGGCAAATTGGCGCCATGGGGTGGGCAGTGCTCCTAACAGTCTCTTCAGACCGTGGAACAAACTACTAACTGCATCAGAATGGCGCAGAGGATGAAGGTAAGAGATATGCTATTAGAGACATACCCTCCTCCTCTGTGTCTCCTATACAATAGGGACACATTAGCAGGTTAGATTCGTTTAACCTACTGATAGTTCCCCTTTAATATGATGCCTCTGTAAAGCTCCATATTATAAAGATATTCCTTTAATCTGGATTTTTATTGTAAGGTTTTAGGCATAACATAGAAAAGAGACAGTACAATATCAACCAAGTGATGTTCCATCGTATAAATAAAAAAGAATCAACAAGAAGTCCATTAGGTTGTAAAGTTTTCAGAGGAGACACAGATCGCACCAACAGTGCCTATCAGGGCCGGCTCCGCAGTGCGACATGGCAAAGGACAGCGGGTGATATATAGTGCCCAACGCCCAATGTGCTCAAAGAAGAAGGAAAGGAAGAAGAAGAGCGAGATAGAAGGCAGCTATCTAAGAAGGAGAGAAGAGCGAGATAGAAGGCAGCTACGATGTGTGTACGCTCCGGCCGGGATCCCATTCAAAATAAAGCTATGTCCCACCCCGTAGTTTCACGTAGTCTGAACATAGCCTTAAACTTGGAACCGAAAAAGAACTAGACTTCTAAGGGTTCAAAGTTATGTCTTGTACCTAGCAGGGAAATATAATAAGTCGATGTGAATAAACCATAAAATGGAGATGGTAAAAGCAAATAACTTTGTGCAGTTCATACATTACTCTTTCTATTTATATGCAGTTTTAGATTTAAACTTTGTTCCCGTTTCTTAATACTTGGCATGTATTTTAGCATTGGTGCCAGGTGATAATGACAATGATTTTTTTTTTATTGGTTTAGAGCACAGTAAACAGCCTAGGTGCAAATATGCTGAAATCCGGCTGTGATGCTGACCATTGCTCTGAGCCCGGGGACACGGCCCCGCACTGTCAGGGAGAAGGGTGAACAACAACAACCCATCACTCATACGCACATTGTACACAGTGGGCGACTTATCAGGAGGCAGGAGAGCTGGATCAGTCAAACCTCCTTTTGACCCTTTGGCTTTATGTCTGGCATCTCTCCTGTTTTCTGATTTCAATTTTACATGACCATTTGATATTGACTTACCTGTGCACTTAACCTGGTATAAGGACAATCGCCGAGCTGGGCTGCACTCATCCCGACCTTAGTCTGCAAATAACACTGCAGGGACACCATGTGTCTCGATGTCAGTGAGCTAGCCAGACCTTCCCCCGGGAAGGAATAACCAAGCCAAAGAATGTCTTCAGTCATGGAAACCACCCAAGCCAGGTATCCATCCACAGACAGCTGTTTCAGGGTATTTGCCTCTCATCAGTGTGGAGTAGGATTCTGGCTAGTGGGAGCAATGCCTAGTAAGTGCATGCAAAAGGACGCTGGTTGACCTCTGGGAGAATAACCAAAACACCGCAGAGACACCCTCACGTGTCTCGACGTCAGCGTATTCTAGGACATTGCCCCCTAGAAAATCAAATATGCAAATAACACTGCAGAGACACCATCAGGTGTCTCGGCGTCAGTCAGCTAGCCAGCTGCTTGAGAAAGGCTACACTATGAGCCGAAACATTGCACTGGTGTGATTAAAAAGTATCTTCATTTTGGAAGTGGGGTCTCCATCGTGTTGCTTGGATATTCATACGAATACCCGGGTCCGGTTTGGTGAGACGTGCACCCATACTTGACGTCTTGTGCAGCTTAGACTTTTTTGTTGATTTACAACACCAGCCAAGCTACTCCGGCTTACGGCACAATTTTTTTTATTTATTTATTTTTTTAACAATGGGAGTTAATATCTTATTATGCAACTTCCAGTGCATAAAAGTTCAGGCCACCTGACAAAAATAGACTTTTATCCACTGGAGATAAAGAGCGAAGGCTCCTACTGATGTTGACATTTTGAACACCCTAAAGAACATATACAGAAGGTTTATTTATCATAGTTAATAATCTTGAAGTGTTTATACCTCTTTAAGGCTATGTTCACACATAGTATTTTCATCAGTATTTTGGTCAGTCTTTTTTTCACCCAAAACCAGGAGTGGGTTAAAAAACACAGAAACAGCAAATCTTTTCATTATAATTTTGCCCTGTCAGTTCCACTCCTGGTTTGGGTTGAAAAAAGACTGGCGGAAATACTATACTATGTAAATGTCACTTCAGACCTGAAGAAGAATGTAATGGTCTTCCTCTCCGCACCCACCTTGACTTTCTTTTCAAAAAAAGACTTTGGAATGGCTTTGAATTGCAAATGTGTTGAGAATATCCTCGGTGAAAGTCGGTCTTTAAATCTCTGCATAGAGAAAATAATACGTTTTATGTTACATAGACAGATCGGCATGGTTTTAAGTGAAAATTTACCAGATTTACTACTGGAATCAGGGCTGGATTAAGGTTGGTGGAGGCCCCGGGCGACAACCCCCCCCCAATAAATAAATTAGCTATGCCACGACCTATACAGATGGCAGCGTACTGTAGGCGACTTAGCACAGGCCCTCTTCACTCCTGGCTGTATGGCTCAGCATCCTCCTCTGTTGCGCACGTGATGGTCACTAGAGGCTGCAGTGCAGAGGAAGATGCCAGATCCTAGAGACAGGAGCGGGGATGGCTAAGTATCAGAGTGTATTTCCACATTGTGTTTGTGTTAATAAATGTGAGAACACAGCACTTTCTGTGCGCTGTTGCCCACCGATCTACTAGGGTTCCTGCTGGTGGGGGCCCTAAGAGGTGGAGGCCCCGGGGCACGTGCCCGTGGTGCCCCTCCCTTTAATCCGGCCCTGACGGGCATGCATCATTTTCTGCAGTATTGAGGAATGTGTCCACCAACCATGAGGTGGCATAAGGAAGAGAAACTATCAAGCTGCACCAAATATACTACATGCAGTACTTATAGGCTGCTGTTGCATTTAATTTTTTTTGGATCCAGCAGTAAGCAGAAGTCCTTCTTTTATATGTCCCATTGAATCTAATCTTAGTTTTGGCCTAAAAACAGCCATGTATGACAGCAGTCATATAAACTTTCCCCCCCCCCCCCAACCGCCAACTTCCCCACCCCCGCAGATACATACTCACCTGGCCCAGCTCAGGACCTTCCTTATCCCAGTTCTGCAGCACACCAGTCATGTTACTCGTGTGCTTGGGAGCTGGGACAAAGAGCGGCCTCTTGTGGCTGAAGGTGCAATGCTGCCTCCGGCCACAAGAGACACTGGCAGAGTGGGAAGCTAAGGGCTTCTTGCTCTGTCAGTCAGAGCGCCGCAGCGTTCATTACAAATGTTCACAGTTAAAGGGTCAGATGCCATTTTGGGTCTGCGGGCCCCCTTAGTGCACGGGCCCCACAGCAGTGGCGTGGTCTGCCTTTATGGTAGCCATTAGTTTTAGTATATCTGGGTCATTATATAAACTAGCATCCATATTACTGATTTATGGTTCACTCACAGCAATTACTTCTGGACTTCCAAATTCAATCATTGTTGCGTCCAGCCCCCGCTCCCTGTTGTGAACTAAGGCCATGATTTCATACAGTATCTGGATTAACCAATTTGTTCCTGAAATTAAAAAAAAACAAAACATGTATATTAAATATAACAATCTATGTTAAATATCTCTTTCCTTCCAGTCATTGTCCTATATTTCTGTATAAGGCGCCATGGATACAATTATGTTTGTACTATTTGATATACACCGTCCCAGTGTCACCAAGTCGAAACTAGCGCAAATAAGCTGAAGTTCACATTTGTAACTGTGTAGAGCTAGATACGTATCTAATAACTTATATATAACTTACCCAGTCCTGATATAGGAGTGTCCTAAAATCTGTGGTGGTGTTACCCAGTCCTGGTATAGAAGTGTCCCCCAATCTGTGGTGGTGTTACCCAGTCCTGGTATAGAAGTGTCCCCCAATCTGTGGTGGTGTTACCCAGTCATGGTATAGGAGTGTCCCCCAATCTGTGGTGGTGTTACCCAGTCCTGGTATAGGAGTGTCCCCCAATCTGTGGTGGTGTTACCCAGTCCTGGTATAGGAGTGTCCCCCAATCTGTGGCGGTGTTACCCAGTCCTGGTATAGGAGTGTCCCCCAATCTGTGGCGGTGTTACCCAGTCATGGTATAGAAGTGTCCTCCAATCTGTGGTGGTGTTACCCAGTCCTGGTATCGGAGTGTCCCCCAATCTGTGGTGGTGTTACCCAGTCCTGGTATAGGAGTGTCCCCCAATCTGTGGCGGTGTTACCCAGTCCTGGTATAGAAGTGTCCTCCAATCTGTGGTGGTGTTACCCAGTCCTGGTATAGGAGTGTCCCCCAATCTATGGTGGTGTTATCCAGTCCTGGTATAGGAGTGTCCCCCAATCTGTGGTGGTGTTATCCAGTCCTGGTATAGGAGTGTCCCCCAATCTGTGGTGCTGTTACCCAGTCCTGGTATAGGAGTGTCCTCCAATCTGTGGTGGTGTTACCCAGTCCTGGTATAGGAGTGTCCCCCAATCTATGGTGGTGTTATCCAGTCCTGGTATAGGAGTGTCCCCCAATCTGTGGTGGTGTTATCCAGTCCTGGTATAGGAGTGTCCCCCAATCTGTGGCGGTGTTACCCAGTCCTGGTATAGAAGTGTCCTCCAATCTGTGGTGGTGTTACCCAGTCCTGGTATAGGAGTGTCCCCCAATCTATGGTGGTGTTATCCAGTCCTGGTATAGGAGTGTCCCCCAATCTGTGGTGGTGTTATCCAGTCCTGGTATAGGAGTGTCCCCCAATCTGTGGCGGTGTTACCCAGTCCTGGTATAGAAGTGTCCTCCAATCTGTGGTGGTGTTACCCAGTCCTGATATAGGAGTGTCCCCCAATCTATGGTGGTGTTATCCAGTCCTGGTATAGGAGTGTCCCCCAATCTGTGGTGGTGTTATCCAGTCCTGATATAGGAGTGTCCCCCAATCTATGGTGGTGTTAACAAAAATGGAAATGTGAAAACACAGGCTTAGACTATGTTCATTCACCATTGGAAATGACAGCTGTATTTACTGGACGTCCATCATTTGCTGGCAAATAATGGCCATTATTTTATAAGTACACCCATATCATATGAATAACGGGCGTTATTTTTTGCTAAATGATGGCCGTCCTATAAAAACGTCTGTCATGTTAATGGTGTGTGAACATAGCCTTAGGATGCAACATCATACAATCATTTCATAATAAAACATGGAGCATAGTTCTCTCTCCTTTCCTTCCATCTTCCCTCCATACCTGCTGACTCTCTTCTCCTCCTTCCACCCCAGCTCCTCACAGTCTGATGCATGGGCCAAAACAAATATTTACCTATCACCTTCCATCTCTAATTCCCTTTAATCCCCGATAATTGCATCTCATGAAAAAGTGGCACTGCGAGTTGTTCAGATTTCACTGTAGAATTTACATAGAGAAGGACACCTGTGCAAGAAAAGATCAACCTCAAAACTACGTGCGTATATTCACGGTTCGCACTACGGACGGAAACATACGCAGTGTGAACGTAGCCTTAGCATGCGCATAGACTGAATCTGCATTATGCTAGAGGTGAATACAAGCAGGATAGCTTTGTATCATGTGATACAGATTCACATTATTACATATGACTCCCATTGTATGGATTGTACAGTAAACCATGACCTACACACAGTGTCGGACTGGCCCACTAGAGGACCAGAGGATCCTCCGGTGGGCCCCCAGCTTTAGAACTTGCACTAACACTGACTGACATGGCTTTTCTCACTGGTTCTTCATTGGTGGGCCCCCAGGATCATTCCCTCTGGTGGGCCCCCAGGATCATTCCCTCTCCAACACTGCCTACACATGTACTTCTCCAGGCTAGAAGTGTAATATAAAAGTTATAGTCCTGTTTAGTAGAAGTTGTGATTCTCCTAGCGCTATTCTTAAAGTGAATAAACCAGCAGGTACATTGCTTTCAGATTATGACATCAATAGACTGGCACCGGTGCTGGGATGCCATTGCTGCCGTCCTTTTCTTGAATTGCAGTCCGGTTCCCGCAAATGGCAATGGTCTATTCGCTAGCACTGGCCCGGCCTGAAGCAGTAGAGGCGGGCCCGTCTCCAGTGTGACGTACCGTGGAGCACACTGATTGGCTGAGGGAGACGGTGGGAACCCCCAAAGCAAGCTGGATTGCGGGCTGGGCCACGAGGGGGTTAAAGGGGCTGCTTTTGCATCTTGTCATCCTGCTGCGAGTATGTAATCTCATTGAAAGTGACAGGGAAGAATCCGCAGGGGATTTGGCTGTGAAATAGCAGTGGGAAATCCACCGCGGATCTGTTACGTGTGAAACCAGCCTGAAACTGCATATTCATGGAAACAAAATGTATGCCCCTTTTGAAAATATCAACAGCAGGAGCGGCACCCAGCAGCCCCTCTGTATGTGTCTCTAAGTACTTAAAATTTACTTAAAATTTTAACATACAGCCTTGAGCCTTGGGTGGCCCACTAGGAATCTGCCCAGCCCAGCAGATTGTCAGTCCGCGCCTGGGCTGTAACCAGAGCTGTTTTTACTATGTGGCAAATTGAGTTCATTGGTCAGGCAGCAGATTGGTAGAGACGTCAGATTTTATGGAGTGGCCATAAATGATACTGTCTGCTACACATCACTGACTTCATTGACCCCCATGACCTGCAAATAAAACCTGGACACATCCATAGAATGCAAGGAAGTCAGGACTGCAAACACTCTGCATGTGTGGATGGCTCAGGTCTTTCGAAACACTCACGTATTTCGAAACAGAGCCACTCATATGGAGAATTTCTTTTTATTAGCCTACGGGCCACGACCACACAACGTCTTTTTTGCCCTTTGACGGTGGGTTTTTGGCAAGTTGGCCCAAATAACTGCTGTCAAATGACCAAAAAAAGACGTTGTGTGGTCGTGTCTATTGGATGACGTTCTGAGTAGTAATGGACATGGACTGGTGGCGTTGTCCGAAGCCTGTTTGAATGGAAGCAGGAGATTTTTGAGCTTTGCTACAATAAAACGCAGCTATAACCATTATAGAGATACATTGCAAGATCATACACTATAATCTAGATAGATACAACAGGAGGTTCCGAAAGGTATGACAATGACATTGCAACAACTCAGTCATAATGCAGAAGCAATGTTCAAAATATATCACATTGCTTGGAGTAGCAGTATGGCAGTATCACCTTCCTGTGCTGTTTATTATAGCCCTTTATGTATTACGCCTTAGTGAAGATTTGACCGCCATGTGGTGGGATTTATAATCCTTCCAGTTACATTGGCGTGCAATACCACAACACAGAAAAAAAATCACTTTAACTGAAAACAAATTCCGAGCATCACCATAATTCTATTCTCCCACCACTCACCATTTTTGGGATAGGTCACAACCAATAAATCATCTTCTCTGGCCTCAAATACCTCCAGAGCCTGAAACGTCTCCAAACTGCAAATAACACTTGGGTATAGGATCCCCTTATAAGAAAAGAGCAAGTCTTCAAATGATGTTTTAGTAGTGGAATGAATCATTTCCATCAATGCCGCTCGGTCATTTTTGCTTGTTTGGGTAATATCCGCCATCTTTCACCTGTGTGATCCTGACCTGGACTCTCTACTCTCGTCTACTGCTCCGAGCTTATATAGAGAACAGCAGTGTGTAAATAGTGGAGTCTATGACAGAGGGCAAAAATGCACATAATCTCTGCCAGTGTAACAAAATATTCCTGGGAAACAGCAGAGAGTTTTTAAAGTGTCCCTGTCGTCATACCATACATTTTTTTTTTTAGTTATCATGGAACTGAACCTGGATACAGTAAGTATAGCTGTTATATAGCTGCCTTCAGGTGACTGGACCTGGATACAATTAAGTATAGCTATGATATAGCTGCCTTAAGGAGACTGGACCTGGATGCAAGTAAGTATAGAAGTTATATAGCTGCCTTCAGGAGATTAGACCTAGATACAGTAAGTATAGCTGGTATATAGCAGCCTTCAGGAGACTGGACCTGGATACAGTAAGTACAGCTGTTATATAGCTGCCTTCAGGAGACTGGACCTGGATACAGTAAGTATAGCTGTTATATAGCAGCCTTCATGAGACTGGACCTGGATACAGTAAGTATAGCTGTTATATAGCTGCCTTCAGGAGACTGGACCTGGATATAGCAAGTATAGCTGTTTTATAGCTGCCTTTAGGAGACTGTACCTGGATACAAGTAATATAGTTGTTATATAGCTGCCTTCAGGAGACTAGACCTGTATAAAAGTAAGTATAGCTGGATTTGTTTTACACTATAAGAAAAAAAATAATTGTAAATTGCAAACTTGCTTTATATCCCATCTACTGTTGATTTAGATTTTTAAACTTTTATAACGACTGGGAAACTTTACAGAATTCTATTCATTTATTAATCATTTATTAATTGCCATGCAGCAACCCCCGGACCAGGACTGCAGATGTCTGCAGCCACTGCTGCTAGAGACACTCAGCGTGCGTACTATCACAGAGTGTATGACGGCTCTTCTGGCACTGCAACAGCCGTCAAGCCCAGCCATAACCTCTCCTTGTACTGCACCTTACCTCCTTGAGGAATCCAGCTACCTGGAGGAAACGCGTCGGAGGGTAAGGGACCTGCGTTATTGCTTTAGTGTATAATAGGGCTTTTTCATCCAAGGGGTAGTTCAGGGTAAGGGTCGCCCTTTTTAGGGCGAGTGCCCCACTCCCCCCTGTGCGAGAAGGGGTAGATAACACGCAACACTCGGCTAGGGTATAATAGGATGAAGAGGTCCCTACCCCGAGTGTATCCTCCTACCCTGTCTGTTTTCTTGAACCTTTGACCAATGCTAACAAAAATTAGACAGATAGCTGTAATCTGGTCATTGTCCTAATTTAGAGTGACTGCAATTGTGTTTTTCTTCTTTTTTGTTCTGTGTATTGGTTTGTTTATGTGGGGTATTAAATTCATTATAAATTATCTAATAAAAGTTAGGTTTTATATTTATATGTGCCTCCCCACCTGTGATTCATGAGAAATTAATTAGATTGGGTGCAACTGATCACGATTCCTACTGTGGATATGCGCACTGTGTTTACACTCCTGGTTTTGGTTGCAAAATACAGAGCAAAATACTGTGTGGGAACATGGCCTAAAGGTGCATTTCTTTCCATTTAAGTTTCTCTCTGTGTCAGTTATCCTGGTTCTGGTTAAAAAATACTAACCGAAATGAGGGTCACACACTGACAACATACATCCAAAAAGTCTGTTTTGCATCTTTTTAAAACATTTTTAAAATGACCCTTTAAAATACATTGTATTAAATGGTAAGACGCCTTTCAGTTCCCATTCACAATTAGGGGACGTCTTCTGGGCATTTGCAGTAGTCAAAAAGTGGACGGAAAACAGCTGGAGGAAACGTGGATGTGGACAGCTGAAATAACAACGCCAGAAAAATGTCTGAAAGTTTGACGATCTCTTAAAATACTGTGAGCACAAAGCCGGGAGACCAAAGTGTGACCATCAGATTTTACAACAAAATCGTGTAACTACTGCCACCTTCTGGTGCTTTGGTGATGTTACAATGAGTATACCATGTAAGCAACAAATATAGATGTTTTTACAAAAACTACAAAAATGTTGGTAATGTTTTGATGTAAACGCGACAATATTCTGGATCAATTACAAAGGTACCAGATTTCCAATATAAATGACATCAGGTAATAATTCTCCAACCATTGACAGAATCTGGCAAAATTCACCACCTACATTGAATCCAGAAATCTAGTGCACAAGTTCTTGGCGTGTAGTAATATCTCAGTATCCATGCCCAGTGGCTGTGTGGTTTATTTATTTTCCTAGTCCCTGGTTAATCTTCAGCCATCCATTGAGCTATGTCTATGACTTGAAATACAGGCGCCATTACCTGGTGCACAGAGCAGGGGGAGGGTTGTTGCACAGCAGATAGGGCAGCATTAAAAGGGTTTTCCAGGAAAAAATGATCAGATTGGTTAAGTGCTTCCACCTGCCACCCTGACCAATCAAGGTGAAAAAGAATACACCACTTCCTGCAGAACGTACAGCAGCTGATAAGTACTGAACGACTGAATATTTTTAAATTAAAGAAGTAAATTACAAATGTATAGAACTTTCTGAAACCAGATCATCTGAATGAAAAATATTTTTGCCGGAGAATCCCTTTAATAGAAGCTCAGCTGCAGTAACACAGCTTGGCCACTACACAAAGTACGGCGCTGTTTGTTTCCTGCTCTGTTTTACTGTGAATGGCGGTGGTCCTCATGAACAGCTTGGGTTGGCAGGGTGGCAGGTGGCAGCAACCAGTATGTCTGATGGTAAGGTTCAGAGATTAGTGAATCTACAGTAGGAACTAAGTGATTCTCTCAGTTTCCCAAAACTGGATCCATCTTTGACCAGCACCCAGGGAGGAGCAGCATTCAGTGGAGCAGCCTTCAAAGCCAGCAGCTGGATGAGCAGAATGCAGACAGGAATGAAGCAAGTCACTTTGTTCCTACTGTAGATTTGCTGATCTCTATTAAGGATAAGTCATTAATAAATTTTGCTTGCAAATTCTTTAACCCCAAGGCGACCCAGGGCATTCCTGTTATGAACCGTACGGCTCCTGGCTGCTATCAGCAGCCAGTGACCGCAGGGATTAGCTGGCACGGCTGATCACCGCTCCTGGCTAATTAACCATTTAAGTGCAGCTGTCAAAGCTGACAGCTGCATTTAAATGGCTATTTTCCGCTATCACAGAGGGATGATCCCTGCTTGTTACCAAGCTGGGGCTCTGCGCTGTAATGGCGCTGATCCCAGCTTGGAAATCCATTGCTCTGGGCTCCAGCAGGCCAGAGCAATGGATCACTGATCTAATAGATCTATGCAGTACATATGTTCTGCATAGATCTCTATGAGAGAGCAGTTTATTTGAATTTACCATAGGAATGATAAAAAAAAACTCTCAATCCTTTTATTGGCATTATTTTATTGACTAAAAGAAGAAACACATAATAATGCGGTTATATATGTGCTTTTACTATCAGTTAGTAATAATCGAATATGACTCCAGTCTGGTGGGAGTTTATGGTCCGGTATCGTCTGATATCTCTAGAACTTGCAGTACTTCTCGTAGTTCAGCATTTCTCCCAGCTTAGTTCCAGCAAGATATTTTTCAAACATTGCGTCCACCACTTTACTCTGATCTTCAGTAAAATAATTCTTCCAATCTCCAATCTCTCCTATTTACCAAAAAAATAAAAACAAAAAAAGTTACCTTCAGGTTATGTTCACACACTGTAAAATGCAGCTGGAATTTTGAGGCAAAAATACGGTTGTATTTTCAATATAATAATGTGCTCCATTAAAGTCAATGGAAAAAGGGGCACACACTGTGTAGAATAACGTCCGTTACTGATGACCATTGTCCATATGATGGACATGCTCGTTATTTACCATCTCCTTTCGCAAAAAATGACTCAACATTACAGTAGTGTTTCACTTTTATTTTATCCTGTGTGAACCTAGCCTTAACAAGAATTATTTAAATCAAATTTTTTTATCCCTACAACTTTTCCATCGACATAGCTGTATGAGGACAATTTTTTGTGCCATAATCTATAGTTTTTAGCTGTCCCATTTTGGCATAAATCAGATTTTTTTTTATCTAGCGCTATAAAAACATGGCCATTTTCTTCCAGAGACAGCACCGCTCTTGTCTCCAGGTCAGGTCAATAGAACTGAGTTACAAATAGACTTATCAACAGAATAATGAAAGGCACTCACCATGGCTTGTAAGTCATACCATCCGGCATTTTTGCAACAACGCAGGGATAGCGGGGGAGACAGGAATGGGTGACAACAGTTTCTAGTGCCCTGTTGATGAACCCTCTCCCCAGCTATCTCTGTATTTTTACAATAAAGCCGGATGGTCTGACTTACAAGCGATGGTGAGTGCCTTTCATTATTCTGTTGACACGTCTATTGGTTACACTTGTGCATTCAGAAAAGAGCACCACCTGTGTCTGGTCCAGTTCACACTACCAGTGTCCGAGGTTGGAGAGCCAGGCAGTACCATCATCTTTTTTCTTTTTTATTGATTGAGTTACAAAACCTGCACCCAAACTGGAGACGAGAGTGGCGATGTCTCTGGAAGAAAGTGGCCACGTTTTTGTAGGTTTTTTTTATTCACTTTTATTTTCATGTTTTGTGATATATGATGAGACAAAAATAATGTAAATCATACCAAATCTTGGTATTGTTTTTACGTATACAGTTTGTATTGCACATATTTAAAAAATGGGGGTAATTTAAATGTTTAATATAATAGTTTTAGTTTTAAAAACATGTATATCCTTTTTGTACCTTGTTTAGGTAACCTTTCGTTGTATTGATTTATCAGTGATCTGCTGCAAAGGCCTGACAGACTGTAAGAGTAGATAAGTCATGGCAGCCGTGGAGATCGGAGATCACTCATGCCACTTAATAGCAGAGACCCTCAGCTATCAAATGCAGCCAGGAGCCGCCAGGAGCCGCCAGGGGCCGCCAGGTATAGGTTACGCCATGACTATCAGAGTAAGCCAAATATACTACTACTTTATTGGTTAATGATAAAACGTATGTTTTAGTGGTTGAGAGGAGGTAAGCAGGGGGCTTATTTGGGTCATTGGCCCTTTGTAGTGTTGAGTGTATTGCTAGAATACATACTATCATGCATTGGCCCCAACCATGGTCCCGAGTGCACCCAAGAATCCCCAGTGAACTTTCTCAAAAGCCCATTCTGCATCCACAGATGAGAGAAACAAGAGGGGTCCCTGCATGCAAGATAAGACACCAATAAAACTGTCTTCATCATGTTGTCCCTAGATTCCCCACCAGGTCGAAAACCAGACTGTACTCCATGTACTGTAAGAGGGAAGAAATTAGTGTATGGAGAAATCAAGTATTTGAAATGGAATCTGTTAGCATCCTGCCCCACCACTGGCGCCTACAGTGTGCTGTACCTGGCAGTCCCTAGTCAGCGTGGTACCTTTTGGTAATGTGTCAGTGGATTATTCACAATCTCACGTCTCCTACTGTAATGAAGAGTCAAAGAGGAGTTGTGGCTCAGTGTTTGTGCTGCACCCTGGCACACCTCACCACTCCTTCCTCCTCCGTCTTCTTCATAAATAATCAATGCTGCCTGGCCTCCTGCTCGCTCAGCTTTCAGCCAGTGTCTGCCGACAGAGGACTGATCTGCAATCAGATATAGAGTTAAAGCCATGGTCTAGGGGTAAATCACCTGTCTAGAAACCAGCAACAGTTTTTTTTCTTTGGTTTGATTCCCCTGATGGAAATGAAATGCAGTATAGTCATTTTTTTTTAACAATGATGAGAAAAAATATAGTTTTTTTATTTTTTTAATTTTTCTCATCATTGTATTAAAAAACTATGATAATTAAAAAAAATAACTTTATATTTATTTTTTATTTTTCTCATCAATGTTAAAAAAAATTATAATTTTAAAACTAATTTGGACCTGATTGAAAAAACAAACAAACTATATTTTATTTCCATCAGGGGACTGAAACCAAAGAAAAAAAACGTTGCTGGTCTCTAGACAGGTGATTTACTCCTAGACCACTGCTCCAACACAGGATAGGAGATTCTACTATTTCTGATTGCAGATCAGTCCTCTGTTGGCAGATACTGACTGACAACTGAGTGATCAGGAGGCCTGGTAGCAGACATTATTCATTGAGAAGAGGGAGGAGGAAGGAGTGGTGAGGTGTGCCAGAGTGCGGCACAAATGCTGAGACACAACTCCTCTTTAACTGCATGGACAAATTACCAAAATGTACCATGCTCACTAGGGGACTGCCAACTACAGCACACTGTCAGCACCTCAGGTAGGGCCCGGGTTCTGACAGATTCCCTTTAATTTAAAAAACTTTTCATATGACCCAATTTCCACTTCACCTTTTTTGTCATTTGCATTATTGACCTACCTTTTCTGAAGAATGAGTCACCTAGTTTTCCATGAGTATTTTCAGATTTTTCTTTCATAGAGTTAAATGAAGTGTTTTTTGCTACTAAATGGATTTGTTCCTCACTCAGTGGAAGCCGAAAGAATTCAGATATTTTTCTCACTGCAGTTGGAAAATCCTTAAATATAAAAAATAATAATGAAACAACCTTGTACTGTTTCACACGTCATTTAAGTGAACGATATTGGTATTTAAAATTCTGTATCGCTATTTATTTCTCTCTTTTTTTTTTTTTTTTAATATCAGTATTTCATTCCATTATTCACATGATTAATGAGATATATTATTTGCCTTTAAAGTGTACCTATAATTTTTGCTGGTGGCAGGATGGGCTGTAGAAATCCCACCGGTGTTCTGTCAAGGCGCACATCATGCGCTTTAGCGGCAATTAAAAAAATCTTAAAGGAGAAGTACAGCAGATTATAAAATCCGTCAGGAGCCGGGGGGGAATTGATTACATGTACTGGCTTACCTCTCCCCGTGCCCGTGGAGAGCGGCACAGTTGGCCACGAGACCCCCGCCAGAAGGTATTTTCCTGGGAAAAGGCCTGTTGTGGCTGATGGACAGGCTGCTCAGCCAATTAGTGACTGGAGCAGTGTGTCATCGCAGAGCCCGGCAGGGGTCCCTAGGGCAGTCCAGCTGCTCAACACAGGCACAGGGAGAGGTAAGTCAGTACATGTAATCAATTTATTTATTATTTATCAAACATGGTGTAAAGTGAGACTGGCTCAGTTGCCCCTAGCAACCAATCAGAGACAGGCTCTATGAAAGGTGGAATCTGATTGGTTGCTAGGGGCAACTGAGCCAGTTTCACTTTACACCATAAATCTCCCCGATAGAGTACTAAAGATGTCCCAGAAACAAGTCATATTAATTGGTCAGATATCTCTCCAATAAAACATAATGTTTGAAAATAAACAAGGTAAACTTACCTGTCCTCCTGCCTGTAGCGCCACTTCCGGGTCCAGCTGACAGCTAGTGGCCTCCTGCAGCTCTTCCAGCTGCATCGCCACATACCCAGCTGAGCGACTGCCCATTCAACCAATCAGTTACTGGGACGGGACTGGGAGTGGGCAAACGCTCAGCTGGACATTGATGTTGCAACTGTAAGAGCTGGGTACGTGGTATTTCTGATTTCCAGCCACAAATAACATCTGGTGTCTGTCAGCGGGACTCTGGAGTGGTGGTACGGAGGGACGGGCGAGATTCCTTTATTATTTTTTTTCCCGCACCCCCTGCCTGCCATGCTTTTTTGAATTTTATGCCAATTCTCCTTTAATATAGCAGCTTGACAATGGGGAACAATGACAAAACCTTAGGACAAGATGGAGCAGGTTTTTTGTAGCATTCTGCTTTCAGCTACCGCTGCCTTCTATGTGCTGTATGTGGGTATTAGCCATTGCGCTATAGTTTATATAGATGGCAGGAGCAGCCTCCCAGCTGAAATAATTTGGATAAATACCGTATCTAGAAGAACTATGGGAGACACTTTCGCGTTCGGAGCGCATTTCAGGAAGGGGCGGAGCCTGTGTCAGAGCTACTATTCAAGATGATACCCGCTCGTATTACATTCCAAGGAGATTGGGGGGGAAGCAGTAATGGGCTCCATTCCACAGGGAGCAATACCTATATAAAAAATGTATGGTAAGTATATAGTCATGTATGTATGTACAGAGCAAGGACATATATCAGCCGTACTGAACGAAGATGGTATCCAAATCGAAAACTTCCGCCCAAAAAGACGCACACTTGGGTTACATTCGGAAGGGCCAGATAGAGGGCTGTAATACATTTCACCATGAGGCGCGTACCACAATGGACGTTCCTAGTATCATGGAAAGTATATGTAATCAGGGCCGGTTTTAGACTAGA